>NC_056737.1:728751636-728759564 GCF_019279795.1 Protopterus annectens | reverse complement strand
GCAAAAATTTTAACCCCATTAAAAACCCTTTGTTGATACCTGGTGCAGAGTCTGCCCCCAAGCTTAGCTGCCACTTCACTTCTTTTACTTCTAGTAGAGTGGCATAGTCCCTGAAAAACAGTTCCACCTGTTCAAGTATAAAAAACTTGAACTTTGTGAACGAGTTGCATATGGAGGAATGTCTGGCTAATGCGTTATGTCCATTTAAAGCTCTGATCATACTGTTGTGTTCCTTTATGCGATCTGATAATTTTCTACAAGTTTTTCCAATGTAGAAGCTTTGGCAGGACTGGCATACTGCCGCGTAAACCACACTGGAACTATGGCAGTCAAAATGACTGGAAAAGGAGATTTTGTAGTTAGTGTGCAAATTTTAAAGAGGCTCCCACCATAATGTATTGGAAGCATACACACTTGCCGCACTGAAAACATTCCTGGTGGGTCAATTTTATTGGAAAGTTTGTTTAGTAAGGCTGAGTCCCTATTTTCTAAAGCATGTTGCAGAGTCCTTGTCCTTTTATATGAAAACAGAGGTTCATTCCACAAAACTTCTAGCAAGGGATCAGAGGTTGTGATAATGTTCCAGTTCTAACAGATTATGTCCCTGATAGCAGCCGTTTGACAGAGAGAGAGAGAGATTGAAAGAGAGAGATTGAGAGAAAGAAAGAGAGAGAGAGAGATTGAGAGAGAGAGAGAGAGAGATTGAGAGAGATTGAGAGAGAGAGAGAGAGAGAGAGAGAGATTGAGAGAGAGAGATTGAGAGAGAGAGAGATTGAGAGAGATTGAGAGAGAGAGAGAGAGAGAGAGAGAGAGAGAGAGAGAGAGAGAGAGAGAGAGAGAGAGAGAGAGAGAGAGAGAGAGAGAGAGAGAGAGAGAGAGAGATAGAGAGAGAGATAGAGAGAGAGAGAGAGAGAGAGAGACAGAGAGAGATAGAGAGAGATAGAGAGATAGAGAGATAGAGAGATAGAGAGATAGAGAGATAGAGAGAGAGAGAGAGAGAGACAGAGACGCATATAAATTTACTATTGGCATTTAGAATCTGCTTTGATCAAATGTTTAGAATGTCAACCCGAAATGCTGAATCCAGAATGCCAAAAAGTAAACCAAAGGAAAAATGAATACCAAATCAGCAACAGTGGTTCAGTGTATTCAAACACAGCAGGAGGGGACATCACTCGCCTCCTGCTATGCACATTAGTGTACTGAAACTCTACAGTTAATGGTACGTTAATTCTACTATTTTGCATATGGACTATGCCCCTCTGCACCCCCAATATGAGGGGGGGGGGCTCTTCACACATCCTACACATTAAATTTACCAACTCACTCAGAGATCGCACTACAGTGAGGAAATGGGCCAATTCCCTGTCCCTCAATGAACAGCGATCTCCCTGCACAATATCAGACCTAAATGCACGAATTATACTAGCCTGCTGTTGCGCATTGAACAGAAGAGGCTCTGTTTTGCGATTTGATTGGCTTGTATACCGGCATACAAGCCAATCAAATGCCGGTTGCTGGATTCCCTTATAATGGGGATTTTACTGTACCTCCTTGACAACAAGGCAAGAAGTCTACATCATATTACATTAGTATTAGATTCACTCACTTCTACAATAGATGGAAAATTTAACAATAATTAATGCCATTCACACAACAAATTCTGGAACATCAGCAATAGCATACAGTGATCAGCATATTATCCAACGAAATGAGAGCCACACAACCCACAATCCCTATAAAGCAATGAGGCATGTGAAATACATTTCCCCAAGCAATAAGGGGATATTCTACTAGAAAATGAGTCCTTCTTTCTTGAGAAAAGGACAGAAGCATAAAGATTGTGGGAGCATAAGATGAAGATAAAAAGAAAACAACCAACTATGGAGACCTCAGTTCACAAACACCAGTAAACTTCAAACCAGAATGAGGAAAACAGCAGCCAGCAACAGAAAGTAGAGGCTTTATTCAATGAAACTCATTAATGCAATTAACTTAATCACCACGTTCTCGTTCTTCCAACCAAGAACTTCAGATGCATACGAAAAGTGATATGCAAGGGTGAATGTGTTTAACATTTAACCCCATCACCAATTGACATTCATGAACCAATTAAAAATTAGTTAATAATTATAAAATAAATTAGTTTATTTTGTGAATGTTTTCATTTGTTTGAATTGAGTTTATTTATTGAAGGATAAGATGTTATGCGATTTCTTTCATTACTAGGCAGTTTTTCAATGTTGTTTTGATTGGTTAATTATTTGAGGAACATCAATTGGTGATGGGGTTAAATATTATATAAAGGGTGAATGTTTTGACCATTTTTTGTATGCATCTGATGAAGTTCTTGGTTTGAAGAATGAAAACATGGTGATTAAGTTAGAGTTTCATTTAATAAAGCCTCTTACTGTGTGATGCTGGCTGCTTTTTTCTTCAGTCTGGTTTGAAGTTTAATGAAGCTAAAAAGCCTTTACCTCGATAAGGGAACATACAAAGCCCATATAGCACAAAGGTAATTTGATCTTTATGCACATGTACATTAAAAGTGAAACATAAGTCTGCAGCAAATAGATATTACAAATCAAACACATTTTGAAGAAAAAATAAAAACAAATTACACATAAGAATGCATTCAGAACACGTTAGTATACAGTGCTCTGGGATGTGCACTAACACAAATGACAAAGAGACACTAACAAGGCAAAGTCAAATGTTCTTGTGCAGTTATCACAGAGAAGGTATAAATCTAATCAGATGCTTTCATCCAATACTAGATTTCAGAGTCCTTCCTGGAAAGCCTTTGTTTCTTGTTTCATCAAACTGTAAAGACTTTGCTTATTGTTTCACTGAAGTAATCCACTTCTAGGCCCTTGTGGCAGCTCACAATGTTGGTATTCCGTGGATTCATTCTAGCAGTATTTTCAGTTACTGGCAACTAGCCAGAACTTAAAAAAAACAAAACAGTTAAATGTTTCACTCCAGTGGATTTTGTGTTTTACAGTTACATGTTTCACCTTTAAATCCCATTCAGAATCTGTCAGATAAGGGAAATTGTTTTATTTGCCTGTCTTTCTGCTGTTTTTTGTTGGACAAGCAGTCATCAATTAAAGCTATATGCTTCTCTTTATAATGGAATGTTCCCCTTGTCTATGGGGCTTTCAATATTATGCCCTTATCTTGGGAGAAAATGAACACACATCCACACATTATACACATCTAGGGAGTCTATCATGTTGTTGAAGCAGAGCAGGCTGCAACTCACATGGCTGAAAAGACATTTCACTTGACCAAATTCCCATTTGACAGAGTATTCATTTCACTGAACCTTAATTTTGAGACAATACACCACAATACTGATTTTGCAGAGAGGACTCACCCCTTAATTATATATACCAACTCCACAGTTGCACAAATTTGAAGAAAAGACAAACAAAACAGTGCACAATGAACCCGTGTTGGCGCACAAATCTCTATACTTTTGGGGGGGGGGCATGAAATGATGGGGGACACTGCCAATCCACCATTCATTATTATAGCAAATCATATCCTGAGGAATGGCACCATATCTTAGGGTTTATACACTCCTACATATTTCTGTCATTTGTGATTGAGCCTCTCCTCAAATTTTCCACTCTGACTTTTCCAGCATTTCCCCCATCTTAACACTCTGGGACCATGCACAAAGAGGAAATCCTTGGGGTAAATGAATGGGGAAGTGTGAGACAGATGATCAGGGCATTATGGTACACCACCATCCTCACATTTGCGGAAGACTAGATATGCCCTACTGACTGACTTGGCCATGAGCCAGAGTGTGTGTTATACATGTATATCAGCTCTTAAGTCCTCATTCTCTGAGAATTTTAGTTCCTTGCTGAAATGCCACTTCCCCCTCCCAGAATAAGAGAGCTAGCAAAGCTGACTTTTTGCCCCATACCCACACTTTTGCTGATCTCTCAGGGATTTGGTTCAGGAAATTTATCTCTAATGAATGTTGTTGGGACATTTATGTTGTTACAGTGGTGTATTAGGGATTGGTGAACTCACTCTGTTGAAGGAAGTACAGAAATATCAGGTCCTAGGAGGAATCAGTTATTTTCATAAAAACATTTTGAAGTCTTGGTCTTCTTTACCCCCAAGCATACTCAGTATTTGTAGCTGTTAATCTCACCCCATTCTCGAGCTACAAAATCTGCTCACCAAGATATTTTGAGTAAAAATTACATATACTGCTGGTCCAAGGAGAGGGGTTGCTGTATGGTAGTTTTAATGGTGTGTAAACATCATGAGGAGGTAGGTCTGCATGTGATGGGGAGGCACAAGTGCTAGCAAATCTAATTCTGGTCCACCGTTACAGATCCAGGGCATCAATATGCTCCACTACAGCAGGGCATTCTTTCATGTTGCTTGTATTACAATTCTGGAGGCAGCTGACAATAGCTATGGATCATAGGATGAAGACTGAATATCTATTCCACTATAGCAAAAGTAGGGAAATTGTGCTGCTGGTTTGATTCTTGGTAGAGACCAGATAATCAACTGCAGACCAATAAAAGATGCTTGGTTTAGCATGCAAGATGTTAACCATGCTCTTGTATGTTACACCACCAATGGTAGGCATTCTGACCAATCATCCAACAAGGATACTGGCCTGCACAGTGTGTAGTCCTCCAGCCAGAAAATTTCCCTTCTTAGTTTTAAAAAGTAAACAAAAATCCACATGTGATGGCAGCAAAATCATGGCGGATATAACATTTACATTGTTGCCTTCATGCAAAAAGTTTACTCTCCCCAGCAATCCCCATGAAAGGGAAAAATGCATCACCATCAATGCACCAGATACCACTGCAGCTTGGAGAAAGTAATTTTCTCCAGATTTACAGTAACACATTTCACAATTTTCTTCTTAAATAGAACAGGTTTACAGAAAGTATGACTGGGAAGATGATGCATTGTGGTCTGTCCAGAGAATTTCTATGAAACATGTCTCTTACAAATGTTGCCATCTACTGAAGTTTAACCCCCAGTTCCTTAACATTATACCCTACTTGTGGGAATATCCAATAGGTGCGGTTCATGCGTTTTTCTACAGTACTGAGCATGTATAAGTAAATCAGTTATTAGTGGAGGACAGTTTGGACAAGGAGGCCCATTACCATAAACAAGGCTACCAGTAGCTGCTTGGAAGTAGTATATTAAAAGAAAGGAGACTGCGGTGGTGGTGCTGCGGTAGCACTGTCGCCTCATAGTAAGACATTGTCCCGTTCGATTCTCAGCTACAGCGTCTTCTGTCTGGAGACATGCGTGAATGGGCGTACCTTCGTTGAAGGTTGTGCATCAGGGCTGGCAACTCTGCACGTAAAAATCTACTGCCAATCATTAGCGGACTGAAGTTCTGCTGTGGCGACCCCTAACCGGGAAAAGCCGAAAGACAACACAACAACAACTCAACAGGTTTATGAAATGGTTTTGGATAAATAACTTTTTTTCATGAAGGTAGGACAACATGCATGTTATATCTGCCACGATTTTGCTGCCACCACTTTTTTTTTTTTTGTTGCTCCATAACTGATAGCCAAAGGAAATCAACTGCTTGATAACGAAGGCAGTTGTAGCCAGTTTTCTTAGAATTACTAAAATGCAATTCAGACACTGTCTAGGCCAAGGACACTTAAAATTTGAATGCAATAGTCAGGTTATAGGATGTTTATGGAAATAAGTGTTGATAAAACTGATTGCCTAGAGAAAACAAAGACTTATTACTTCGGTTTGACATTGCCAAGAAAGGATGAGGGGCAATGTTATTTTGGAGAAGAGAAAAAAAAAATCTGGATCAAATTCAGTACAATGCAAAATATCTGATATTGGAGGATCTAGAGGCATTTTTCTAAACCCCAAATCACAGCAACTATTGCATTCAAAGAAATAACTGTTTCAGCTGATCAATTTATAGTGTCCAAAGTATTTTCTTTTAGCATGCAATTTTCATGACTTGTTTGTAAAATTAGATCAAAATTATATATACTTCATTGCAAACAACTGCGGCACATTATCCAGGTGAACAATGAGCACTGCAAAATGAGAAACACACTCCCCCAACTTGTATAAACAAATTCCAAGATGCACAACCTAGAAGAAACAGGAAAAAAAAACAACTTTTAAAAACTTGTTTTGAAGAGTTGTATCCATAAGTTTGGATATGATAATTATGTTTCCAACACCAGCATTCTTGCCATATTTTTTAAATTTAGTAGTCGTTAGTGCTCACATTACCTTTTGGGGTTTGGAGGTAGCTCACCGTAACATGTGATTAGACTGCCTGGAAGAAACCCTTCTCCGATTGGAAGGGAAAATGGAATCTTCTGCAAGGAGAAATTTTGTTACAGTAATGAAGGCAATTTAATGTATACAGTCCTTAATCATAGAGGTTCAAAACATTGTACCATTTCAGTAAAATCTATTAGAAAAGTTTAATGAAGGTACAGAATAAAACTCAAAAATCATTATGCAACCCAACATTCCACTTGCACACAACAGAAGTGTACAAGAACACAAGCCAAAAGCTTAAAACAAAAATACAGCAGAAAGTAAATGAGAAAGAAGCATCTTCTACAATGGCAGGAATATAATTCCAGAGGACAAAGCAGCATCTCCAAATGCTTAGTCCACAAAAGATATTAAAATGGGATTCGAAAATAGACTATGCAACTCCCACCAATCAGTAAAGCAAAACAAGACCATCCGTAACTCCCAGTGACCAAACAGGAAGATCAAAGTGTGACTTTCAAACATACTACAAGTTTACAAAGTACATCCTTAGAGATAATGCACTCCTGCAGTGCTTGGTTTCCCTAGCAATTAACTGAGATTCATCACATAGCTAACTAGCAGGGAGGGAGACGGTAGTAGGGTCTGTTGGAAACTTCTGTAGGGGGGCAGAAAATGAAAACTATTCAAAACTGCAGTGCCCAAGTTAGGCTTGGGTAAAGAATGTAAATGAACTTCCAGAATGAGCAGAGTGAGCCTATTACCAGAAAACAGAATGAATCTAGATTTCCTAGTTGGGAAACTCACCATCAAAAGTAATCCAGAATAGCCAGAAAGATGCACAGATATGGCTGTGACAGAGGCTAATTTCAGTCATTAGTGATGGAGGACATTACTCTTCCAGAATGACAAAGTGGGTCATCTTCATAATTTAAATAGGCAATAGTAAGAAAGCGGACAAATGTGATGAGGGGATGGAGTTAGAGCCCAAATTCATAATACTGCCACTGAAATATTTATACAAAAAAAAAAGTGGTTGACCTTAGGAACTTGTGGCAAATGTGCACTACTGTCTTTGGCAGTGACCATATAAACCCCAACTCCTCAGGATTTGACACCACAGGTTACTGATACCTTTCCAATGATGGAACCTCTTACCTGCATTCACATACTTCTGCCACCAGTGATCTAATAGAAGGACCTTGGTTACAACATCACTCTTAATGAGCCAACCAACATTGCATTATGGCAATGCAGTATCCTTAAAATAGTGGATAGCAGCAGTCATAACAGTAGTCATAGCAGTGCTCTGAAGATATCCCTCACTAAGGAAACAAGACAGGATAGTCAAAAAAAGGGAAGTTGCCTCCACAAAGAGATCAGTCACCAGTGGATCCCCCCAGGGTCCGGTGCTGGGACCTCTCTTGTTGGTCATCTACTTTTCTGAAGTAGAAACCAATACCAAAGGCAATGACTGAGAAGTGTGCAGATGACTGCAAGTTAGGAGCAGTCATTGAATCCCCAAATTACTTAGCCATCCTACAGGAAGGTTTGCCTCAAACAAAACTAGTGTCAAAATCATGAACTGAAACTAAATGCCAGAAATGCATTATTGTATCCTTTGGGAAGTAATCTACCCCAGGGAACTACCACATTGA
>NC_056737.1:728367305-728370275 GCF_019279795.1 Protopterus annectens | reverse complement strand
AAAAAAAAAAAATTAAAATTAAAAAAAAAAGGCAAACAAGGGGACCCAACTTTTAACAGAAAACTTTGATAATTAGACTAATTTCGACTAGAATGTACTTTTAAGTGCAGATAATAAAAAAATGCAGTAAATAACTATGAAAACAGTTAAAGCTTGCTGTAGGTAAGCAGTAGAAGGTAAAACAAATATAAAAAACAGAAGGATACTTAATCAGGAAAGCAGTCACTTTTTTCAGTTCTCTGTAGACAGGAAGACTCAACAGGACCATGTGGAGCTGTGTCTGAGCAATATGGCTTCAAAAAAATGCCAGAGGCAGATTTTAACCAGGGAACTTAAAAGAGCTAGAAATGGTCCAAAATGACCAATTACTACAGCTTCTTGTGCTGAGGTCACTTCCCTCAAGGACAGGTAGGCTATTCAAGGCTCCCCACTCCCACTGGTGAGCTAAGAAACTTCCTTCTATCCAAGTAAGGCAATGGACAACACAGGAACTACAACACAGCCCAGGATACAGCAAGGCCTGTAAACTGGTCTAACTAGTTTAGGAGAGGCAGGAAAACAAAGAATATTTTTTTTTTTTTGTTTTTAAATAGAAACACACAGAAATGCAGAAAAGGCAATAAGTCAGTAGTACAGACTAGCACACTTTAGTGGGCAGCCAAACAATTATATTAAACAGCAAATAAACACTTTTCAACTTGAATTAGACTAATTTCGACTAAAATGTACTTTTAAGTGCAGATAATAAAAAATGCAGTAAATAACTATGAAAACAGTTAAAGCTTTCTCTAGGTAAGCAGTAGAAGGTAAAACAAATATAAAAAACAGCAGGATACTTAATCAGGAAAGCAGTTCTCTGTAGCCAGGAAGACTCAACAGGACCACGTGGAGCTGTGTCTGAGCAATATGGCTTCAAAAAATGCCAGAGGCAGATTTTAACCAGGGAACTTCAAAAGAGCTAGAAATGGTCCAAAATGACCAATTACTACAGCTTCTTGTGCTGAGGTCACTTCCTTCAAGGACAGGTAGGCTATTCAAGGCTCCCCATTCCCACTGGTGAGCTAAGAAACTTCCTTCTATCCAAGTAAGGCAATGGACAACACAGGAACTACAACACAGCCCAGGATACAGCAAGGCCTGTAAACTGGTCTAACTAGTTTAGGAGAGGCAGGAAAACAAGGAATATTTTTTTTTTTGTTTTTAAATAGAAACACACAGAAATGCAGAAAAGGCAATAAGTCAGTAGTACAGGCTAGTACACTTTAGTGGGCAGCCAAACAATTAAATTAAACAGCAAATAAACACTTTTCGACTTGAAAGAGACTAATTTCGACTAAAATGTACTTTTAAGTGCAGATAATAAAAAATGCAGTAAATAACTATGAAAACAGTTAAAGCTTGCTCTAGGTAAGCAGTAGAAGGTAAAACAAATATAAAAAACAGCAGGATACTTAATCAGGAAAGCAGTCACATTTTTTCAGTTCTCTGTAGCCAGGAAGACTCAACAGGAGCACGTGGAGCTGTGTCTGAGCAATATGGCTTCAAAAAAATGCCAGAGGCAGATTTTAACCAGGGAACTTCAAAAGAGCTAGAAATGGTCCAAAATGACCAATTACTACAGCTTCTTGTGCTGAGGTCACTTCCCTCAAGGACAGGTAGGCTATTCAAGGCTCCCCACTCCCACTGGTGAGCCAAGAAACTTCCTTCTATCCAAGTAAGGCAATGGACAATACAGGAACTACAACACAGCCCAGGATACAGCAAGGCCTGTAAACTGGTATAACTAGTTTAGGAGAGGCAGGAAAACAAGGAATATTTTTTTTTTTTTGTTTTTAAATAGAAACACACAGAAATGCAGAAAAGGCAATAAGTCAGTAGTACAGGCTTACACACTTTAGTGGGCAGCCAAACAATTAAAATAAACAGCAAACAAACACTTTTCGACTTGAATTAGACTAATTTCGACTAAAATGTACTTTTAAGTGCAGATAATAAAAAATGCAGTAAATAACTATGAAAACAGTTAAAGCTTGCTCTAGGTAAGCAGTAGAAGGTAAAACAAATATAAAAAACAGCAGGATACTTAATCAGGAAAGCAGTCGCTTTTTTTCAGTTCTCTGTAGCCAGGAAGACTCAACAGGACCACGTGGAGCTGTGTCTGAGCAATTTGTTCCCAGCTACATCTCTCAGCACTGATTGGCATGCCAAACACCTGCTCTCAAAACTCCTGCAGTGCTGCACTGCCAGAAATTTTCTGTAACCCAGGCCGTCTTCTTTCCCTAGGATGGGTAAGCAAAGCAATCAGTCTCAGTGGTTTATTTCCACTCTCCTAGCTGTCTAGTCCATTGCTTGCATATCTTAATTGAATATGGCACATTTCATTGAAGCACATCTTGCTGACGGACCATGCTACTGACGTCGACAAGAACATTATGTAATGGTCAACTAGTGATAGGTGAAGTGGTGGGCAGGGCCTCTTCACATCCCTCAGTAGAGGTGACTTTATCTCCAGTACCCAGTTGGTTAATAAAACATTCTCTGAGGTTGCACAACTTCAGCAAATATGTGTAAAATTCAACAGACTAGATCTTCAGGTCAGCGGCCTTTAAGTTACCTTGCTAAAGCATAATCAAACTGAGGTCACTGGGTGTTGTAGCCATGGCTTCACCTCTCTGTGCCAGAAAACACTTCTGATTTGCACTTATATATTATGAGGGGAAATGTGGTGCAGAATATGTTGCAGATGCTCTGGTACTTTAAAGCAGAAATAGGATGTTGATGTTGGTCAGACACCTCTTTGTTCATTACCATACAGGATGAGCCCTCTTGTGGAGTGACAGCTAAGTTTGTTACTAGTTCTATAAAGAAGGCAGGAACATTTTTTGCAATTGTAGAGAAAGGAATGATAACTGGTAAAAAAATATATAATTGAAAGCATGAGTTACATGTTTATGGAATTGTATGATATGC
>NC_056737.1:728252305-728362305 GCF_019279795.1 Protopterus annectens | reverse complement strand
TGCATTATTTTCAGAAGGATCATTATTTAGTGACGTCAATCCTCAGTGATTTCCCAGAAATCCACAAATTTTATATGAGTAATAGACTAAAAATATAAGGCAAAAACCTGGACATTCTGTAAAAATTTGGACAGCTGCAAGGTATGTTCAGAAATTAAAAAAAAAAGAATCTACATTTTTAAAAACTATAGCAAACTTACACCACACATGAAATGCTTTTAAACTTCAGTTGTGTCAGATCACAAAGACAGTATTAGCATTCTTTTCTGTGCCAACATTCAGAAATGCCGCTGCAGACATGAATGCTGGTATTGCACTACTGACTGACCGATCAGCATCTGCCAAATACACCCCCTTGCACCTTGCACCCAGGGAGGCTGCCCCTTTCACCCTACCCTGGCTGCACTTCTGCTGTAAGCTTTCTAGCGGAAGTTATTAGTAACTATTTCATATTTTGCGTTTTTGTTCTACATTATGAGATACAGTGTTCCACATTTTCAAAATGGAAGATTGAGAGCTTTGCAGAAAGAATGCATTCCTAATCTCTTTTTATTAAGTTTCTAAATGCAAGTAGTTTAAGTATTTACATCAAGCCCATTAACAGACTAAATTCCACTGAGTTGAAGGTCGTATAAGAAGATGACTCAGTGAGAAAATTCCATAATTGGATAAATTAGAGTAGACAGTTTATCTGTCTATTTTTTCTTTGAGACATAGGAGAAAACCAGAGTACTTAGAAGAAACCCACATGGGCATTGTGAGAACATGCATTCTCCACAGACAGCAATCGGAGGCAGAAATGAACCTTGACCCAGGAGATGACAGCCAACACACTAACTAGTACCATTCCAAAGTATGGTTTATTCTACCAAAGTGGACAATGTAGGCAATCTGTGCAAGTCTTCTCATGTAGGACAAGGACCCTACACCCTCCATGCATGGGCCTTTAACTCATGTACCCCCTCTGCCATGCCAGCTTACATAAGTCTCCCTGTAGTTGCAAAAGCTCAGGCAGGATATAAAAACTTCTGTGGATTGCATATTCTGTCTGCCTGTTGGTCTCAAGCAAAAGGACTTTGAGGAAAGCGAATCAAAAATATAAATGAATACCATGTGCCCATAGGAGAAGGAAGAGGTACAGTTTGGGAGCAAAAAATAATATTCGCATTTAGGAAAACATTAATGTAATGTTACACTATTCCAGGAAAGTATCAGTTTATGAAGAGTCTGTTGTTAGGTAGACTGAACTTGTAGTCTCCTGACTGGTGGGTATCTGGTCACTCTGTCAGGGTTCATACACTGGTATTGAAGAAATATAACTAAAATAAAAGAACTAGCATCAGGCAGGTTAGTCTCACTAGAGAGGATGTCTATTAACAGCAGGGGATGTTTTAATGAGGCCTATACTGTGCATGAACAGCTATTACCTTGCTGCTAGATCCTAAATATGAAGTTTTAATGTCTAAGTGACTTTTTTAGAGGAGTATTATTTGTTTTTCATTAGGATAAAGGGAAGTACATTTTCTTGAAGAGCCTGTTTATTGTAATGAGTTATGCAGAGATACATGAAGTCTTTGGGGGAATGTTAAATTGTGTGTTGATAAGTAAAGTACAGCTGCTAGAGTCTGTATATATTGCAATGTGTACTATAACCACTTCCACATTAAGACTATTGTATAACATTGTTGTAATAAGAATGAATGCATTCCATAATGCACTCCACCTAGAATATAACAGGAAAGTGCTTGAGATGTGTGAACTGTTAGCATCACGACCTGCAGTTTTGTACAGAATAAACGTCACTGGTTTGACTGAAATGCTAGTGTATCTTGTTGTTAATAATACTAGGTAATGAATGATATTAGTGGTTAAACAGAAGCACATATCATGACAAAATAGATATCACAGCTTTAATTTTTCCCAGGAATAGAAACCCTATTATCAGATGTAAAAATTGTTAGAGTGATAGATTATAAAGAGAGAAATACTGAAGCGTATTAATACTTAAAAGCTGCTTTCTGATTTGACCAAGTTGCTCTCCCCCCAACAAAATCATCATCAATTCATGTGTAAGTAAACAAATCGTAGAAGTACAGGGATGCATTCTACTGAATCTGAAAAGGCAACTAGTACTATTTTACATGCAGAGTAGATTTTATGGTATGATTATTACAGGGATACAAATGTTTCACATATTTAACCCATTAAAAGGGGAAAATGCATCTCTTTGTTAGATCCTTACTCAGGTGAAGTAATCCCTTTTTAGAAAATCAATGTGAGAACAAAGGGGTGCATGACTTATATGCAGACATATAATTGGGTTCCTTGGCCAGTGTCATGTAAAAGTCAAGTACTAAGCATCAGCAGGTCACAATTTGCCTTATTTAAGTAAAGGCTAATTATTTTGGAAGTATTTCTGGTAAATTCTAGCTACATATGCAACTACTCTGAAGCCAGAGGTGTGAAACTGTATTTTATCATAATGTGAAGATGTGTGCAGACTTTGGAAAGCATCAGCAACTGACATATCTATACCTTTCATTATACTTTGCAAAGATCTTGCTAACTAGAGCTTTACTTAAAATGCTATAGCTAGGACAACACCTCCAGTATATTAATTAATTCTGGGTTGACCATTTTGTACAAATCTGTAGTTAAAACAACAGAGAATAATGTGAGACGAGTAAATAAGTAACTCTGGAAAAAAATAAGCTCACAGCTGTGTGTGCTTACAGAATAAAAATAATAGGCTAAGAGTTTGAAGCTGCCTTCTATCACCTTGGCAGAGGAAGTACTGTTGCAAGCTTTCTTTGGTATTTGAAGAGCCATCTCATAGTTGGGACTGGCCAGATACTGCAAGCCATTTTGATTGCAGTTCCTATAAAGTCTACTGATTTCATAATCATGGTTGGAGCCTGATGCTTATTTGTTTCTGAGAGGAATCAGAAAAACTGCTGCCTTAAAGGAGTAAAGCACAAGTAGGCAGAGCCTGCAGTGATTATAAGATCTTAATATACTGTTTACAGTTGGTTGGGTAATTAATAAAAGTACTTAAATCTAGTTACGAAAACCTTTGGTAAGGGTCTGTAGACAAAAGTCAAACTGCAAGAAATGTATGCGGCTTTGGTCTCTTACAGCTGTAAATTGCCAACAATTAACATTTCAGAGATGCGCAAATTAGCCACAGTTAATTAAACATATTTTACTGTTTATAACAATAAGTTAAAATGGTGTGTGAGTGTATGTCCATGCATGCGTATATGTGTATGTATGTATGAGAACTATAGGAAAGGCTAAAGGAATTATGTTTTTTAACATAGTGTACAGAAAGCAGTAACCTGACAATAGTAAATCAGCATTATTTTGTTACAGTTCATTCTAATGAAAATAAATAAATAATAACTATACAGCTGGAATATTTTGTTATTCATGAAAAACAGAGCAAAGCATAACTATATGGGTTTTGTTGTTCGTTGAAATAGTGTAGGCATTCTACCTTCAATTAAATATGCAGCAGAAAGTATGAAGCTTTAAGCACAGAGAAAATTTATCAAACAGTTCTTTTTAGATATAAATTAGTGAAATACATGCAAATTACTTGCCTGTTAATGTAAATATTTCAGAAGTAATCATGTAAATTGAAGATCCATCCACAACCTCTTTTTCCCATTTTTGCACATGGGGTTGGGGTGTCACTTCAACAGTGACAATCATCTAGAGCCAGGGTGTACACCACCAGGATATCTATGGCCAATTTAGAGTACCCAATCCACCTACTGCATGTCTTTGGAATGTGGGAGGAAACCAGAGCACCTGGAGGAAACCCACACGAACACAGGGAGGACATGCATACTCTGCACAAAAGGCACCCCAGCCAAGAATTGAACTAGGAAATCTCTTGCTGTGAGGTGACAACACTTTTGCTGCACTACTGTACAGCAATCCTGTAAGCATAAGATGAGTGTCTTTATTACAAAAGTTAACTGCAGGGTTGGTACAGTGCAAACAAATGCAGGTAATAAGTGATATAATTTATAGTCATTACGTTTAAGTGCAGCAGGCATGACCATGCATCGTGCATAAGAGCAGCTCAAGCACAATTCAGAATCACAAGCTGCACTAATGCTAATCAGTTAGAAAGTGACTGCGAAAGCCTAATGCAAATAAGGGAATAATGAGATGCAAATGAGGAATGTGTGAAAACTCTGTGGTTTTCTTATATAAATGAGGGGTCTATATTATGTGACTGAAGAATATCTTCTTCGAACAAATAATAGTCAACACATATACAGCGAATGCTGTAAACCTCAAACGGCCACGTCTCTTGACTTTTTTCCTTGGGAAAAAAATCAGTTGGCCATTATTGAGAATCACCCTTTTCTTCAATGTAGAGTGATCTCGTAGTTGGTATATTTAGTTAGGGGGTTGTGGGGGCGAAGCCCCCACTTGATTAGTGTTTTAAAGTTATTTTTTTATTTTATGTCCACGTGAATTTTTTCCCCAAGGAAAAAATTTGAGAATGTGGCCGTACATGGTTTACAGTGTTCACTGTATATGTGTAGATTATTATGTGTTCAAAGAAGAGATTCTGCGATCACATAATATAGGCCCATAAATGAGTGCCTCTTCCTGCATTTTGCGATTCATAGTCACTCTTTGATACATATCTGTGACATGAATAGATGGGTTATAAAAAGCACATCTGCGCCTTTTCAATTCATTTAGCAATTTGCGAAAATGCTTGGTTACATTGCAAGCCTGTCTACTTCTATCTTTGAGTTGCTCATTTTGGTAGCACCAAAACCTGGTCTGTAAAGTACTCCTCAAAAGCATAGGAGAAGAAGGTACAGACAAAGAATAACTCTCCTTAACTTTGGTGAGCAGGAGTTATTAGATATGTTTAGAGTGGTTTGATATATAATAAGGACTTTGATGAGCTTATATTGACCATAAACATGAAATTTTGGAATGGATGGCCTTCCTATATCTGTGGATACCAAGGTATATATAGCCCTCACTATACTTGCCATAGGGACCTTTCAGAGACAGACTAGAGGCACGTATATCTCACCAGCTTCTGTCTCAAGGATACTGCAGCAGTTCCTTGATATTCTCTTGGCACATATGGATGAACATATCTATTTTCCAGTATCACCAAAGGACTGAGCCACCATCACATGTGCCTTCTACGGAATGGCATGCTTTTCTGGAGTGCTTGATGTGATAGTTTGTACCCATGTTGCTATTAAGACCACATATGGACCATAGAGGAATTAGTACTCTAATAGGAAAGGCCACTATTTTATTAACTGCCAGATAGTGTGTGATGCTTGAAGGTGCATCACTAATGTGTCAGGCCAGCATGCTGGTAGTACCCATGATTCTCAAATCTGACACATAAGCTCACTGTACCATTTCTTCCTGCCCCATGATCACCTAGTTGATAAGTGTAGAGTATTGTAGGGTTGTTAATCATAGCAATTTTTGTACTACTATTGTGATATAGATAGTATTAAGTAATCACATCCTGTTTTGTTATGTGCCCCCTCAATTTCTGTAGTGCTATTGTGATATAGATAGTATTAAGTAATCACCTCCTGTTTTGTTATGTGCCCTCTCTCTGTTTTGCTTTTCAGATGACACAGGATACTCACTCAAAACTTTGCTAATGGCACTAGTCTGTAATCCTCAGGGAGCTGGTTAGAAGTGCTTTAATAACACCCTGTCCCAGACATGGATATACATTCAGTGAATGTTTAGCTTATTCAAGGCCCATTTCTCTTACCTGGACAAACTGAGGGGGGGTGCCTTTAGTATGAGCCTGTTACTGCATGCAGAATGTTTATGGTCTGTTGCATTCTGCATAACATGAGCATTGGTTAGTCTGATGTGCAGCTCCCACAACCAGTCACTGATAGTGGCAGAGCAGCTTCCTCTGCCATTTGTCCTACCAATGACAATAGCCATGGTGACTAGTAGATGGCACTAGCACAGCAACCCAGCCAGCAGGCTCATGCCTATGCATGGCTGCACGGGTAAAGATGCGGCTATGGCCATGATATTCAGTATGTGACAGTGCAAAATTATAAATATAATTCTTGATGCGTGTAATGTTACTTTGTTACTTTTTGAGTATGCTGACTGGTGCATGACCAACTTATACTGTGCATTAGTTATTTCTCCACATATAATAAACAAAATATGTTATCACATAATATTAGCCACCATCATATGTACAGTGCTCTGTGATAAGTAGCACAAGTGCTAGTTATACAGGCAGACTTTGCCTAGACTTTGCATGAACTGTAAGGAACAGGTGTTATGAAATCATTTTAGGGGTATAATGTTACTGAAACTGTATTTACTTCTTAAAAGAAATGTTTGTTGTTGTTCATCATGAAATGCATTATTGCTACTGCTATTCTTTATATACACATATATATATATATATCCTTGGCCCTCTTCAAAAGGAACCTTGACGATTGGATGGGAGATAGGAAATTCACCCTGGGGATCATGTCAGTCACCCTGCTAGACAGGGGTCCAGGGAAGTAAATATTGTGGGAAGAAATATACAGGGAATTGCTATAGGCCCTAGGGCCGATAGCCTAGTACCAACCTATGAACCAACCTATGAACCTATAAATATATATATATATATATATATATATATATCTCTACTTCTAAACCTCAAAATCCCATATAATTGAAACTCATTTTCACGAGACAAAAATTGTGAAACCTTGAATATACCCAAATGTTGAATTTTTCCCAGGGTAAGTAAACACGTACCCAAACATAAACAAAACACACACTGTTGTAAATAAAACCCAATTAGTTGGTGGGGCTATGCTCCCCAAACTCCCCAATGTGGGGGGCTGTGCCCAACACCCGAACTATATATAATAACTCAAGATCCCAGTACAGTGGATAAAACGCCATTGATGAGCAAGTGCTATATACCAACTCCGAGATCCCAGTACAGTGGATAAAACAGCATTGTTGAGCAAGTGTTTACTTACTTGGGAAAAATTCGCTGTTTGGATATTCAAGGTTTCAGGATTTTCATCTTGCAAAAATGAGTTTGATTATATGGGATTTTGAGCTTCGGAAGGGGCTCCATATATATATATATATATATATATATATATATATATATATATATATATATATATATATATATATATATATATATATATATGGATCTACTTTGAAATGCACTTTCATGTAAAAATAAAAATAAAACCTAAACCAAAAAAAAAAACTCCACTAAACACTATTATGCAGGGGGGTAAGCCCCCCACACACCCCTACTTTAATATTCTCACTCTGAGATCGCACTACAGTGGGGAAAAGGGAATATTCCCTTATCCCCACTGAACCACGATCTCAGCAATAGTTTGCTTAGTTGTACATCAACACTAAATATGTACAACTAACTTTACATGCAAACTGCATGTTTTTATTTCTTTTCTGTTTTTTTTTTTTTTTTTTAATTTTAATTTTTATTTTTACACGAAAGTGCATGTTCAAAAAAATGTACTTTCACGAAAGTGAAGTCACTAATTTACATTTTGATGAAATGTAAATTCACTGGATCAAATGGGATCTTTATATATATATATGTATTTTTTACTCCCTACTGAAATACAGCATTCAAAATGCCAAGTGCAGAAAACCCAAAGAAAGGCAAATATTGAAAATCACTGTTTTTGCTGGGGGGGGGGGACAAGCCTCCCTTCATCCTGTATATATATATATATATATATATATATATATATATATATATATATATATATATATATCATCTCAACTCCAACATTGATATACCTCGGAGAAAAGGAAATATGCTGAGAAATGGCATCTTGGACTTGGTATATGCAAGTGTGATCCTTCAACCATTCAGTCTCCACATTTTGGGACTCTGTCTAGTGGGTCCTGGCATTTCAAATATTTATTAAATCTTTTTATGTTGTTGTCTCTTTCTTTTCTTTCATGTACAAGGAATAAATGAATAAGGGCAACATTTGTCGGTTTAATTTCTCCAGATCTTTTGGGTTTCTAATACTACTACAGGAATGGAATGCATTCCTAAGCCAAGGTATGACTGAAATTCATGAAATTAGTATTGTTTCAATCTTTGATGCTAGCCAAAAGTGCTTCGTGCAGCACCTGCAATGTACCCAGAACCGACTCCATTTTCAATTCATATGGAGTTACATGTATCAAAAGCATATCTGAATACAACTGTCTTTTTTTATGAGACCCATTGCTCCTACTACTATTGGAACAGTCTGGGTATCTTTCTTCCACATTGCCCTCATTTCTGCCTACAAATCCTGGTATTTTATGACTTTATGGCTCTCTGTATGTAAGACACTGTAGTCACTGGGTGTGGCAATTTCAATGATCAATGCTATTTTTATCTTCTTTTCACGGACTACTATATCTGGTTTTCTCACATCTATTATTTGAACTGATGCTAAAGCATGATCCCATGTGATATAAACTTCATCATTTTCTATAATGCTTTGTGGCTCATTTCCAATGCTTCTCTGCTACTTTAATATTGTGTGGCTCATTTCCAGTGCTTCTCTGCTACTTTAATATTGTATTGTTTGCTCAATCCCCAATGCAGCAGTCTTACTACTTTATTATGCCTTTCAGTACACAGGCCCTCTGCCTTTAGTGTATCTCACCCAGCAACAAGATGTGCGACTCTTTCTAATTCTTTTTTATAGAACCTACATTTGGCTGTTTCTCCCATTTGTTCCATGGACTTTATAAACCAGCATGTATGTAGTCCACAGTCCTGGACCACCAATATTAACCTTTCATCTTTTGGTTTTAATTCAACTCTCCTTAACCATTCCTGTCCTGTGTCAGATCCTGATTGACATGAGGTTGTTCCAGGAGATTTCTGTACTTTTAACTATGTTTACAACTTTTCCACATTTCATGCCATCTCATCTGATCCTTCTCCTTATATTATTTCATTTTTTTTGTTCATTTGCTGCCTGATTCTTGTTTACTTCTGGTTTGATTTCCATTCCTGCTTGACACCAATATGTTTCTGCTAAACTTTGCAGGGAAGTCATCTTAGGCTTGTTCTCCTTGTATTTTAAAATTTCATTATGTTTAGATTTGGTGGGGTCAGCAGATAGGTATGCAGTCCTATGACTGCAGATCCATATACATGTAATCAGTTTCATGCAGGCCTATACCTTCTTCAGAACAAGGAATATATAATCTTGGCATGCTTTGATTTTTACTTATTATTTGATAAGCATGAATCATTTTTCTTGTTTTCCTGTCCAATTGATCCAACAGTTTTTGGGCTAGTCAATCACCCCAAAACTGTAAGTTAGAGCAGGAAGAGCAAATTGGTTTCTAGCTTGGGCTTTTTGTGCCTAGATGTCAGGGCTGTTTTCAGTATTAATTTTAGTCTTCTAAAATATTCCTTATTGAGTTTTTTCACATTTGTTTCTGTTTTATTGTTGATCCTTCAGCAATTTGCAAATATCTATACACTCCCATCTGCTCAAGTTCCTTTATATCACAATCCTGTTCCAGACTGATATTTTCTTGGTGCTGCAGCTTTCCTGCTTTAAACATTGCTTCTGCACATTTATAAAAAAACAAATGGCATTTTTATATAATCTGAGAAAGGTTTGATCATTTGCAGTTGTGCTTTTAGCTTCTCATCTGATGAACTTTACAGTTTTTAATCATCCACTTATAGAAGTTTGTCTTTACAAATTGTTGTTTACTGGGATCCAAATTGTAACTATGACCTAATTTGTTGAGTAGACAACTTAATATGTTAAGGGCAAGAGAAAAGAGCAGTTGTGACAAAGAGTCACCCTGGAATATCTCCTTTTGAATTTTTATCCCTGGGATAATAATTTATTCTTTATCATGGCTTAGCTGCAGAGTGGTTTGCTACTGTTTCATGGTCACTGTAATATAATTGATCAGTCTAGGTTGTATTATATACATCTGTAAGTACTTCTTTATCCATGAATGTGGGATGCTGTCAAATGCTTTTTGAGAGGGTACAGAACAGCAATCGAAAGAGTTTTTGTCTCTATGGGAAGAATTGACTGATTTTCATCGATTCATTAGCCATATAGACCCACAAAGCATTAATTTTTTTGGATAGTACTCTATCCAAAGACATGGTTAACAAAAGTTTCTTTTTCCATCATTTATTGTAAGGAGACATTCTCTAATTCATATTTATGCTTTACAAGCTGCCACCCCTTCCACCAAAAAAGAGCCATAGTCAAAGGAAATATGGTGTGCTTGTCAAGATTTACATCAAATGATCAGGATTTTTTGAAAGAGTTGGATTTTTTATGCTCCCTATTTTTAAATAGAGGCTATCCCATAGGCCTTATCAATGACATAAAAACTTAAATTTTAAACCTAAGGCCAACAAGGTTTGCCCTTATTCTGTCCTCCCATTGTAGGGAATTGACTGAGTTATAACCAAGGCTTTGTCATACCACCGAGAATAGTAACTTGATTAAAAGGTAACTTCAACTCACACTAGGTAGAGCCTTGGTTATTCCTTATGGTAATGGCACACACAGATATGTTGCATCTGTTAGAAGGAATTGGGATCTTGTATTCCATGGGGAATTAAGAGCCATCTTATGTGCCAAACCCACCATTGTGTTCAGTAGAGGAAGAAACTTAAAAAATATATTGGAACAAAATCAGCAAGAAGAGAAATCACACATGAACAAAAACCACATGAATGTTTGCAGATGTTGTAAGCAGTGTAGATTCATCAATGTGGAAAATCATGATCAAACTTTCGTATGCCCCAGACGATGTTGTTGTGACTATTTGGGGGGTGGTTTACATCGCCTGCTGTACAGCATGTGAAGTTTTTTTATGCCTGCAAAACCATGAGAAAATTAAAAAGACAGAATTAAGGAGCATTCATATGATGTTAAAAAGAACAAATCCGTGAATGCCCTTTACAGTCATACTAGATTATGCATCAGCTTCAAGAAATTCATTTTTTAATAATTGATAAAGTAGTTTTGAGAAACACAGGGGTGATATAGACACTCTTTTAGAATTTAAAAAACTGTGTTGGCAGTTGCGTTTAGCAACAGCTCTCCCCTGTTTAAATGATGCAGTGTCTATTGTGAGTGTTCTGAAAAAAAGAGCTAATAATTTGTAATTTATTTTTAATCTAATTATAATATACATAACTTATATTATGTTTTTAAAACAAGAAGAGCGTTTTTATAGCAAAAAGAGTATCTTACAAGTATGCTTATTATTGATCTTTATCATTGTTTCACGTTATGTGTTTAAGTGCATGCCCCTTTAAATTTGTTCATGAATTTCTACAACTAGTAGAGATTGGTTACTTTGTATCCAGCCAGTTCATGTTCCTAGGATATTTAAAGTGCAATTAAGTTTTTTTGGCATTAACTCTGAAGAAGTCTATAATTTTTAGATGAAAGCGCTTAGCTAATGCACGTGTTTTCATGCGTTCTATTTTTGGTTTCTGGTATGAATAAATCTGGGTCTTCATCCATCTGTTTTCTATGCAAGCTTGAAGCATTGTGATGAAAACCCCAGTCAATATAACAGCTTTTCCAAATGCTGAAAAGTGTTCCAGCTTGAAGGTATTGTAGGACAGCTCTTAATCATGGAAACAGTAATACCAAGAATGAACCCAGTGCAGCTTGCAAGGAATATAAAATATTGAATCTGTGGTTCAACAGCACAGGACGATGTTTTACAACAGTACCCACCAGCCATTTCATGCAGGAATGGGCATTGCCATAGTGATCAATACGCCTAATGGCCATGATGTAGCATGCAAATGATGCATGATTGACATATCATGCGGATTTGCTTGTGACATCACGAGTAGTTTACCTGCTTCCTCAAAGTAGTGCAATCTTGGAGTTGGTATATTTGTATCTATATACACGGGAGTGCAGGGGGGGCTGGCTCCCCTGCAAAAAGCGCAGAGAAAACACAAATAATATTTGAGAGCTACATGGATACATGGATATCTTCGCCACGAACATTTATATACATGGGGGTGAAGGGGGGGCTGGCCCTCCTACAAAAAGCTGAAGGAAAAAAATAATATTTGTCAGCTACATGGATAACTGAATGTTTTTGCCACAAACTCTTGAAGCAAGAGGTTAAAAACATCAGATTCAAATTATGTTATGTTTATTCATTTTGACAATGACGTTCGACCAATAATCAAAAAATCAAATAGAACTTAAATAATAGACTGTTAGGCAGTAACAACATTAAAAAAAACAATAAAACAGTCTAGAAAAAGATAAAAAGTACAAAATAATACACTCTGAGCAGTCCCTCTTATAAAAGATAATGAAAGTAAAAGATTCTATTTTGCCAGCAAGGTTAATTTCACTTTTAATGTTTACCACATGCCGGTAATAAATATTGAATATTCATTTGGACTTCCTCGCCATCTTCATGTTTATTCATGTGGGCAGCCTGTTGGGCAGGATTTGAGTGGACCTTGTTAATGCAAATCAGGGGGTACTATTGTAAAACAATGTCTGTTTTTTGTACAGCCAGAGCAGATCCTTATTTCTGTATAAAAGCAGAAGTCTTCAATCATTGCTAGTGTGTCCATTGCCTTTCTGTACCTTATAATGAATCTCAGTGTATAGAAAATGGCGATGTGCATGGCCATGAAAAATAACCCATGTTCATCTTATTTTATATTTTATTTTGTGGGATTAGGACCAGAACAGTGAGTTGTGTGACTAAGTGGATTATGTAGTATAGCAGCATTAGCTTTCAGCATCCCTATATTAAAATATTGACCAGGAAAGCAGGATTGTATTTGTTACAACAAAACGATTTACAGCATGACATTTGCTATGGCATACCATATCTTTTATTTTTTATGTTTTCAGGAAGTTCGCATAAGAAAGTAATTAGAAGCGAGGGTGGGGAAGTATGAAAAAGCAAAGGCACTGAGAAGAAAAGTTAGGGGCGTGAATGATGCTATAGCTGCAGGCAGCTGTAAAATAATTTCCAGTGATGAGTGAACATTAAATCCTTTACTTAACAGGGATGAGTAGGTTCACTGGAATTCCAAATGCACCCAACGAAGAGAAAGAAATGGGCTGGGTGAACAGACATGTCAAGACATTTGGATATTTACAGTCAGGTAGCATATAATGCAGGCTGTTTTCCGGTTACTGCTCCGGCAATACCATCTATTGTGTGTATGTTTGTGTGCGTGAGTGTGTGTGTGTGTGTGTGTGTGTGTGTGTGTGTGTGTGTGTGTGTGTGTGTGTGTGTGTGTGTGAGCAGCAGGCCTGCAGAAGAAATTGCATGTTAAGAAACAAGTTAGAAGACAAGTTTTCTGAGAAGCTGCTGAAAGGTCATTGTAAATGTTTAAGGAATCCTACAGTATGTGCTTCCTAATTTGTGTTTGTACTTGCCCAGCATGGAATTTCTGAATTCTAGTAATACATGAGAAGATGGCATTCTACTATATAGCCTTCTCCAGTTTGTTGTCAGTGTATGTGTGCATGTGTATGTGTTTGTGTGTGTGTGTGTGTGTGTGTGTGTGTGTGTGTGTGTGTGTGTGTGTGTGTGTGTGTGTGTGTGTGTGTGTGTGTGTGTGTGTGTGTGTGTGTGTGTGTGTGTGTGTGTGTACATATGTGTTAAGTTTCATTAAAATTTTGAAAATATATAGGAAAATGATTAATAACAAGTAAGAAGAATGTTTAAATTACAGATCATAGGACTGTAGCGTTGACCATACTGCTCAGTTGTCCAGATTTTTGCAGAATGTACAAATTTTTGGTCTGTTCCTCATAAAATTTGCATTTTTCTGAAAAATCACTGACAATTGAAGTTGCTAAATAATGACATACATTTGAATTTCAAACTTCATATCCTTCAGAAAATGAATGCTAACACAAATCCTGTTATTCTAGCAATGTTATAAACTTACAAGAGCAATATTTAAAATCTATCCTTATTTTTGGGCCTTTGTTCCACCATTATTTTAGGCTTTGTCCAGATTTCTTGTGCTCAGAGGTTGAGAGGTATGATATTGACGGATACCATACCTTTTTATTAAATGCAGCAACTTTATTTCATCAGCATGGTAATCTTTAGTGTCTAATGAGGGGCATATCCAAAGCTCTTAACAGTTTTTTTCATATATTACAGGGTACAGGATTTAATTCTTTCTGCCTCCATTTGCCTACTCTGTGACTTTCAGCAAGCTACTGGACCACACAGTGCTCTTGTGTTCAGTGGGCTTACCTGGCAAACAAACGCATAAATAAAAAAAGTTGCTAGTCAGCCAGACAACTGACCACAACAGACTATGTTTCACAAAGATTTAAAGAAACTTTATTGTCATTTAGGAAACACAAGTGCTACCTAAATGAAATTTTGAGTGTTAGCTCTTTTACTGAAAAACAACATATACAAAAAAGACAAGACATGATAGGTATTAAAGAATAAACAATAACTATAGTACAAAAGTAAATGTCTAGGTAGCTGACGCACATGCTTGTACACTATTTATATAGACTGGACAACACTGACTATTAGATGATTAACACATGAAAAGAAAAGTACACTATATACAGAGGTAAGATTGGGTGATATTGCACATAAGGAAGTGAATGAGAATATATTAATTATGTTATGCGATAAATAAGTAGAATTACTGTTTGGAAAAAAAAGGAATGAGAACGTAACAGTTTATTATAGTTTTAATACATCCAGATTTATATCTGCATTAATAAGTCTTATTGCAGTTGGACAAAAACTGTTTATGAATCTGGAGGTCCTGCAGCAGATACTCCTTAACCTTCTAGCAGATGCAAGTTTAGTGAACCAGCCGTATGCTGGATGAGAAGTGTCACCCAGTATTTTGTGGGACATCCTTTTACATCTCATTACAAAGAGCTCCTGTAAGGTAGGAAGACTAGTGCACATGATCTTTTCTGCTGTTCTTATTATTCTTTGTGGCTTCTTCCTTTCGGCCATTGTGCTGTTACCGTACCATACAGTGCAGTTGCTGGTGATAATCCTCTCGATGGCTCCTCTGTAGAAGGTATTTAGAGCATTCATACAGAGCTTTTCTTTTCTAAGCCTTCTTAGGAAGTATAGTCATTGATGGGCTTTTTTAATTAGCTGGCCTGTGTTTGTAGTTTGGACTCTCTCACTTCTTCACCATTGGTCTTGAGGGTTAGGTGATGGTAGAGCTTTTTCTGAAGTCAATAATGATTTATTTTGTTTTATTGACGTTCTGATCCAAATTGTTGTTATTGCACCATTCAGTCAGGGAGTTGACCTCTTTCCTATATCCACTTTCATCGTCAGCACTTATGAGTTCCACCACTGTGGTGTCATCTGCGAATTTGATGATGTGGTTGCTGCTAGCTTTCGCAGAGCAGTCATGGGTAAGGATTGTGTACAGTAAATGCTGTTTTAGAGTTGTTAAAACAAAAATCAGGGGGGCAAAGGTAAGGTTACAAGATGTTGCAGGATAAAAAATGCCTCAGTAAAATGCTGCCATTAGAAGCTGCAAAGAGAAGTGGAAAAACTGTGGGGGAAATCAAAACTGGCCTTAGAATGACCATCCCAGTAAACAAATGCAAAACAGAATAAAATTAAAATAAGTGGAACTCACTTTACATAAAAGAAATAAAAAATGCAAATAAAAAGGCTGTTTACAAGAAAATTGGCAAGAAACATTAAGGAATGATGCCATTCAGGAATGCTGACAAATTCAGGTTTAGGAAGACAATGACATATATTAGCTAAAGTAGAAGTAGAAAAGCAACAGAAATGGTACACAAAAAATCAGTGTGAACAAGGAATGGCAAACACAGTTAAGAAAGGGGTCAAAATATTTAGTAGGTACACAAAATAATAAACATGGCAGTAGTCCTATGGAAGAGGGACTAGGGAAACAGAGAAATAGCAGAAATGCTGAACATAGACTTCAACTAGTACATTTTTCACAAAAAATGGAAGGTAAAATATCGAAAACAAGTAGAGAAATATTAACATTAAGGCTGGGGCAAGAGTTGATCGAGGCCCATTCAAAGAAGAAAATCATGAGAATAGGGATTTAAACTGAAGGTGGATAATTTAAAGGCTCTGGTGAGATATGCATCAAAATTCTAAGGAAACTATGAAGAGAACTAATAAACTGCTTATACGTCTCTTTAACAAATAATGCAAAGATAAGGCCGGTATCCGCAGAATTGCAGATGGTGTCTGAATTCCTCTTTCTAAGACTATTAGCATGATAGGGTTGAGAAACTAAAGATGCGTTAGACTAATCTTTGAGTCGGGAAGGCTGACAACATCATTTATACAGGAAGACTTTTTGAATATATTGTGGCTAATAGAGCATGCAGTCCAAAGAAGCATGGATTCCCTGTAGGAAAGTCAACTAAACAAGTATTTGAGGGAGTGATTAAAGAAGACTAGAGGGAATGTGACATACCTCAAGTCAAGTCAACACTGCATAGTCCATACTCATTCCTGTAAAAGGTAAGATGGTGTGTCTTAATCTACACAATCACAGAATTTTAGTATCAGTTCTTGTTAAACAAAAGAACTCCTTTACTAATGAATTAGAAGCATATCTACATGCTACCATTTCAAATAACTAGTTTATTTTTAATATAAGATTAAGTTAGGTGTGACTTCTTCACTTAAACTTTAATGACTGAGCAGATTATATGACTGACTGTATTGTGCCTCTCTTATGATGACAAGTAGTAACCTGATGCCCTTCTGATCTATGGCAATAACATTAATGAGGGTCACGGTATCAATATGACAGCTAAACAACTACCTGATGGCTGCACGTTGTACTCTAACAGCACTTTGACCTTTGATAGTGACAGTGATCCATGTGACAGTTGTACTATATAGGTTTACCATCAAAATGTCGATTGCATATCGTCAAATGTGCACATCATCAGCAACTATTCATGAAATCCATAATGCTGGCTTTCCAGAAAGTCAAAAAAATGAATGCCTACATTTACTACTGCTCCACACCTAAAAACAAGTGCTAACATGGGTCAAAAAGGGGCAGACATTTTATGGTTCAGAATATTGGTGTTCGGCTTTCTCAGCAGTTTGATGTTTGTGTTAGTGGTGCCGACGATGTGCGATCGATATTTTGATGGTAAACCACTATACCATAGCATGGATAACTAAACACATGCATTGTATCAGACACCACCCTATGACACATTGTGCCAAGTGGAATGCTTTATTGTTTGCAGTAACTGTTTCATGGGGCGGCCTTTAATTTCTAAATCACTTTACATTGGTTTCAGAAGACTGTTAATACACTGCTATGAAAAGCTCTTCTTAAATGGAGACCATATGCTACAATGTATTTACTTGCTTGGTAAAGTTATAATGCATATTATATGACATCTGCTAATGTCATCCTGCTTGTCAAAACATGTTGACAAGTATCCCATAAAATGTACAGAAATCACATTTCTGTAGAATGCTGGGGGCATTTTAAAGCAGCACACATTACTTAGAATTATTTGTCCCAGGTAACAGATTTATGCAATCAGATATGAGTCTCAGTCTGCTACAGCAGTCAGCAATGTTTTAAGATATATAGGATGGCACTTCAGGGCCCCTTTCAGCAGACTGGTTTCTATTAATATAACCCACATACAATATATTACTTACAATATTGTTCCTAATGCTTACTAAGATTTACTAAGAAACACAAGTCAAGGAATTCACATTTTAAAGACAATTATAACTCTGAATTAATGTGGGATTTCCTGATACACTCGGGAAAAGATCAAGTTTCTGCCTGTTTTTGTTCCTTGTATCTCCTTTTTCATTTCCATTTGTTGCCATGCCGGGGGGTGAGGGAGTAACATAATACTGAAATGAAAAACATAATGCACATTACAAGTACCATTAATTTAAACGACTTAGTATTGTTTAAAACATATAGTTGTACTTCTCATCCATTCTTGGTTATGGGTTTGTAGGTACTTACTAGGCAACTGCTCTGTGGTGATCTTAAGAAGCCTAGCCTTACATTCCCATGGTAGCTTTTAGTCATTATGTTTTGTGTACAAATAACCCAGAGATGAGCAGAACAAGGAAATATTGGGGCATTTACATGCTGCCCCTATCCATGAGTGACAAGGGTGTTAATCCGGGGTGAATTTGCTGTCACCATTCCCTTGATCCATATTACATTTGAATAGTGTAAGAAAAGTACTTTGCTTTATGGGGAGTGGAAGAAGGTTCCAGAGAAGCAGAATTGTGTAAAGTATATACCTATCCCTCCAACATGTTCTATTTATGTTGTAGAAGGGATTGAGATTCCTTGAGTTGGTATTTATGTAACCATTGAACTTGTGAATGTGTAATAGGTATGAAAGGATAGGGTCTGTTGAGGTTTTGTACATGATGATACCAAGAAGAGGGACAAGGTTTTGAGATGGTCTACAGAGTTTTTATGATTTCAGCCCTTGATTTTCTTAGTGAGGAAGTGTCGTGGTCATTCCGGTTGTGACAAGTGTTTGGACAAGTACATACCAAAAGAGGCATTATACTCAATATCAGCCTAATGAGGGCTGAGTACAGTGGAATGATCACAGAGCTGGTCTTAGCTGGTATACCTTTCCATATAAGCTATGTGATGAAAAAGGAGTTCCTTATAATAGTGACTACAGGTGATCACAGGACGTTTCATTGTCAGCACAGGTTCCCAGATCCCTGTCTATGGGATCAATTTTCAGGGGTGCATTGTCAATGTGATCTTAAGAAGCCTAGACTTACATTCACATGGGAGTTATGCTTAATGAAAGATATAACTATGTATTTGTTGGCATTTAGTTTTAGTCCCTGGTTTTGTCACCAGCTGTTTGTTTGGAACAGGCCATCTTGGGGATCAAGGTGGGGACGGGACAAAGATAGCACCGAGTTTTCACTTAGCTGCAAACCTGGTCTGCCACAAACCCTTAATATTAGCTTTGATGTCTGAGAAAAAAATGCCAAAAAGAAGTGGCCAAAGGACTGAATCCTGGGGTGTATTGCTAGTGACAGGCCTTTTGGAAGAAGTAGAACTTCTCATCTTTATTTCCTTTGTATTATTTGTGAACCAAATTGCTATGCAAGAAATTACACAGGGATTTACAGTTAGCTTAGAGACCTTATCTATGACACCTGAACGTGGGATGGTATTGAACACCTTTGCGAAGTCAAGATATGTAGTGTGTACTGATTTCCCCGCATCAATTGCTGTAGTATGTTTCTCAAAGAAGTCAGCCAGGTTAAGCAGGCAGGACCTGCTCATGATGAATCTGAAATGGCTTGGGTCAAGAGTCTTTAGATTACCTCTGTCCTTGTTTATTAACTCTGTAATGATCCTTTCCATATCTTTACAGATAAAGCTGGTCAGGCTTATAAGGTTCATAGGTTCATCGTACTAACCTATGAACCTATGATCCTTTCCATATCTTTACAGATTAAGCTGGTCAGGCTTATAAGGTTCATAGGTTCATCGTACTAACCTATGAACCTATGAACCTATGATCCTTTCCATATCTTTACAGATGAAGCTGGTCAGGCTTATGAGTCTATAACTACCTGTCTTTGTTTGCTGTTCTCCACTGATCCAGCACAAAGCTTGTTTGGAAGCTGATATTAAATAGCTTCTGCAGGTGGTCTGACAAGTCTTGTTTCAGGCTGACCAGTAGGCAGCTTGGTATGTTGTCCGGCTCCATAGAAATAGTATCCTTGGCCTTAGATGGTGCCTTGAGAACTTGTTCTTTGGAATTTGAATGGGTGGTGTAAATGTGGGTATGTGATTTGAGAATACTGCAGAGAAGAGGATAGCGAAGTTTGAGCTAAATTTGTCTGCTAACAGATTGACATAATTTACTTTACACTTCACACAGTGCTAAGCATTGTTTCTGAGGTTTCTAATATAAAGAAGGCTTTGTGGATATCCTTCACCTGGCTGCATATCTTATCTCATATCTGTCTTTGGTTGATTTGATTTTATCAGTGTCTGGAGTTCCTTGTTTAGTATACCAAGAAAGTTTTTGTCATCTTGAGAGTTAAATTTATTTTTGCATGCATTTTTTTCTTTTATTAAAGATCATGTTTATATTAGGGTTCCACCATAGGGTTTACTGGATTTCACCATTGGGGTTTATTTTTGAACCTGGCATTGTATTTATTTCTGAGGGAGAAATGCATCTATGCAGCTATTTACATGTACATAGAATATGGCAGTAAAGGATTCCGCATAAGCAATGGGGTCATCGGAAGGGGCTTATTGAATTTAGCCAGATCATCACTCAGTTTTATTAATTAGCCCTCCCTTAATCTCTGAATACCAAGGTGTTGGATGTTGCTTCAGGATTCAGTCTTAAAATTAATGTGACTGATTTGGGGTCTGATTTGACTGCAGAGAAAATTACAGTTGGTGAGTAGCAAAGCCCCCACCATATTCGTAAGGACCAAATCTGGGATTTTGTTATCTCTGCTTGCACTATGGCCTAACTGGCCCAGAGAGTGTGTATTGATAATACACAGGGACTCCATATTAGTTAAGAAGTAGGTGTGGCCTTAGTGGCGCATGTGGGGGTCCTATGATATGATGTAGGTTTTGTTACCATTAATTGGGGCATGGAGGAATTCCAGGTTTTTATCTTATCTAACGTAAAAGTAGGTGAAAGTCTTTTAACAGTATAGAAAAACTGCCATCCTTAGTGTTTTCATCTAATGTGGTGGTCCTGAACGTGTGATAGGTATTAAAACTCTGCACTCATGCAATGCTTTCATTAGTCTTGAACCAGGTCTTTGTAATGATGCATACAGCAGTGCTTTCCAGGGTAAGGAAGAGTAGCATGGCTAGGATGGGGTGAGAGGGGCAAATGCCCCAAGAACAAAATGTAGGTGGGGAGATCCCAATTGATCTTTAATGCATACTGGCTTTAATAAGCATTTTGTAGTAAACCTGAGCACTATAGTGCTCTTTGTGAGGTCTAAACTGTAGCAACTGCTTGATATATTGTAGTAAGCAGTTTGCTACAGTTTAAATAAAATCTGAACACTGTAGCACTTGTACTGAGTAAAAACTGTAGCAACTATCTGCTACATTTTGTAACAAGCAGTTTGCTAAAGTTTAAAAGGAGAAAAAAATATTATTTTAATAAGAAAGCAGGGTTGTGGGGGTAGTTGCAGAGATGGAACCTGATTGACTCCGGCATTTCAAAAGTCCTGGGTAACTGATTGTGGACTTTTTTTTGTCTCTTTTTTATTTGGTCTTCTTTTGAAGAGCTGGGGAGGGGGCCTGTATCTGTCCACATGGTTGATGTGTCAGTGGAATGAGTTAAGCTTTTTTGTATATTGCTTTTTTTTTTTTTGCTCTTCCATTGAAGAGATGGGCAGAAGGGAGGGGGGTATATCTGGTTACCTGGTTGGTGTGCCAATAGAAGAAGGAACATTATTTTTTAATACTAAAATGTGAGGCAAGAGGGTCAAGACAGGGTGAGGAAATGGGACCTGATTGGCTTTTGATTTCAGTAGCCCAGGTACTTGATAATTTTTTTTTTTTTTTTTTTGCACTTAACTTGAAGCACTTGGGGGGGGGCATGGATTGGGTACTGTGTGCAGGAAGCCAAAGTCTAACAAAGGCAATATTTGGGTGGACAAGCATTTAGTCAAGTCTAACAAAGGCAATATTTGGGCGGACAAGCATTTAGTCAATATATGAAAGTATTCTGGGGAGAGGTGCAGGCCATCCCAAACTAAGCAGTTAGGACTAAGCAAGCATTTAGAATGGAAAGTGTCATGGTTCCTGCAGAGATGTGAGTAGGTCATTGTCAGGGTACAAGCAACCTTCATGACTGTCTGCATGATGGCTCTCTGGACAACTCACACTCATGTATTGTACTGAGAAAATTCTTGAGTATGGGAGGATGAAGGGATAGAGTCTAATTGGGGGAGGATTGATAGTCAGTAGTCATAAGACAAAAAGCAACTAGAGAAAAAGTAAAATCAACTTACTTCTTTAGAAGCTCAGCTTCTTATTTACATTGTGGTTTCACAACTACAGCATCCCATACATTAAGTTTCAATATAAAGTACTCCACTTGCAAGACTTAATTTGTAACTTGTCTTTAAAGGAAGTGAAACTTTCCTGGTGCTGTAGTTAACTAGGAAATACAGCAGTTTATACCCTAATTAAGGTAGGAATTATTAGAAAATGACTTGAAGAGATTTTTGGTTTAGCCGTTCATGATGTCATGGCAGGAGTTTCCTGTTCTAAAAAAATTCAAAGGCCAGAAAACACAGAAATAACAGTTTTGCATCAAAATCTTAAATAAGTTTTGATTGACTCCAAAAGTTTGTTATATGCACTTATTACAGAAAGTGCAACTATATATTTTAAATGCCCAATATTGAACAAGAATTACTGATTCCTTCAGCAAAGCACAGAAGTCACTGAGTATACTATAGTATTAAATACAGTAACATAAACAAAAACATAGCTGTCTACTTTATGAAGATGCAGTCATCTCCATACTCCACATATGAGGAATTGCACCCAACATACCCCTGCTAATTTAAATAATTACTTCTGAGATTGCACCAAAAATTAACTTTAAATGATTTCCTTTTCAGATGCCATTCTGTATTGTTTCTTGACTATTTACTAAGATCATCAAGGGCAGTTTGAGAAGGAATTACCATACTGAGGAAGTTATTTACATGATAACCTTACTACGGTGAAAACAGTCTGGCATTAGTTTACACCTTCAGCTTACAGGCCATCAGATCGTTTATGGTGCTAGTTGCAGCACACATTCTAGCAAAGGAGGGCTTGCAAGTTTCTCTGGCCTCCATCAAACTGCATCAACATGTATCAGCCATTTGCAATCCTGGATGTGCTTTGTTTTATCCAAACAAGGGTCAATTTGCATTATTTCAATTTTAAGTATTTACTATTATTGTTCAGTGACATTGTAGACCTAACTGACATAGTGTAGCAGAGCTGTCCAAGAATAATTCAGAGTAAATCAGCCTGTCAAGACATTTTTTTCTGTTTTTTTTTTTTTTTTTTTTTTTTTGGTTTAATAGCATATCATTATTTCAGTCTATTGGTGTTGCCTTGATGTAGTATGTATTTTTGCTGGGCTGTTCCTGAAAACAGATGGCTGCTGTTATATATACTCTTCCTGGTAATCACAGACATGTGAAATACACAAATAAGCTAAACTCAAGGAAGGAAGCTAGATAAACACTGTTAAAATACATTTATATTAATAGTGCACGTTAATATCCTCCTTGCTGCCTGTTTCCCTAGGGATCCCTCAAGGCTCCAAGTTAGGTCCTTTACTATTCACACTGTTCACCAACCAACTCCCATCCACCACACCCAAAGCTTCTATAGTGCAATATGCAGATGACACCACTATTATATGTGCATCCCTCATACTATATCACCTCCTCTCCCAAGCACAAGAATCCTTCTCTCTAGCCGAAACTTGATCCAAAACTAAATTACTCCTGTTTAGCTCCCACAGATCCCTTTCCCACACTGATAGCTTTAGTATCACCTCCAACAACAATACCACTATTACCCCTACCAATCACACCAAGCTGCTAGGCTTGGAAATAGACAACTACCTTAGATTTGATCTACACATTGCCCAAACTATAAAGAAAGTTCACAAAAAACTCAGACAACTCTATCGAAACAAACACTATCTCTCAAACCATTCAAAAATAACAATAGCAAGGACATACCTATTATCTACATTACTCTATGCCTCTCCTGTGCTCACTGACCTTTGCAAAACCCATCTAAACAAACTAAATAATGCTACAATAAGATAGCAAGATTTGCTACAGGCTCATCCTATAGAGCTCATCACTGTGAGTGTCTCATCAAACTTAACTGGTTAGAGCTCCCACTAATACTTCAAAGCAATCAGCTCTCACTAGTGCACAAAATATTAAACCACTCAGACAAAATCCCAACTCTACAAAATTGAATTCACCCTCACACCACTACCATATTTCTTTCTAAATAAGACCTAACCAGAGAGTAAGGCCTAGCATGGTTTTCCAGGGTGTTCATGATATAAGCCCTACCCCAAAAATAAGCCCTAGTTCTGATTCTTACTGTAACCCTAATCATCATTCACACTTGATGGTTGAGATCCTTGGCCCATAAACCCACGCAGGTGTACATTTTTTTCGGTCAAAGTACAGACAACATGTGGGAAGCGCATGCTCATGGTAACGAGCAGCTGTGGTAGTGTCTTCTCTTCATAACCGGCGCCATTTTGTGTTGCTAATCCGGTCGCATAAGTCTTCAATTAACCCCCCCCCCCCAGACAAGATGAGTGCAAAAAGAAAGAGCTATTCCATTGAGTACAAGAAAGGAATCGTGATGGACTCCCGTGGAAAGAACCTGATGGCTTTCTGTAAAGAGAAGAAGTTAGATCACCGAATGGTCGAAAATGTCGAGCAGTGTACATTAACCTCAGTCAACAGGCCAACGAGGGAAATGCTAAGAAGTGTAAGTGTGGATCAGGTCAGCAACCATTATTTCCTGAGCTTGAAGACATCATCTGTGAGTAGATTGCTAACAGGAGAGCAAAGGCTTTGGTTGTGTGCAGGGCTGATATTCAAGCATTTGCCCTTGCACTAGCACCACAGTTAGAAATATCCCCAGAAGAATTCAAAGCATCACAACATTGGCTGGATGGCTTCCTTCAGCGATGTGAACTGTCTCTAAGAAGATCAACAACACTGTTCAAGCTGGAAGATACTGAAGTTATTAAACGTGCACTTGCGTTCAAGTCCTTTGTTGATGGCATTGGCTTTTCTAAATACCAACTCTCCAACATGATTGTTATGGATGAAACTGCAGTGTTTATGGGTCAAGGATCTCAAACAACAATTGATCAGAGGGGTGCCACGTCAATCTACATTCCCTCCACTGGTTACGAGAATGTACGTGTTACCTGTATTTTGGCAATCTGTCTAGATGGAAAGAAAACCCCACCTCTAATCATTAGTAAGGGCAAGAAAGATAAGATTGAATGTGTTTCAGGGATTTACATTCTTGAAACCAAAAAAGCCTGGTGAACACAAGCAGTTATAAGGAAGTGGGTCGATGTAATGCTGCCACTTGTTTTGCGAGGTGGTGAAAGAGGTCTGCTAGTCTGGGATTCAGCCAGCACTCACCGCGCTAAAGAAATGAAGAAATTCCTAGCATGGAGGAGAAGAGATCAAATAATAATTCCCTCAGGAATGACTGCCTATCTTCAGACTCTTGATATTGCAATAAACAAGCCATCCAAGGACCATTTGCGCATGGAACTCAATGACTACATTGAAAATAGAATGGAGAGAAATCAGCATGGAAACTTTGTGAAGCCTAGCCTGCAAGAGGTTGTGACTTGGGTGAAAAATACATGGGATAAAATCACTGACAGCTGTGTTGCCAATGCACTATGAGCAGGCTACTTGGACAAGTAGTGCTCATTTAAGGAGAGCTCAATTGCTAGGCATGACAGACTGGGGTCAATGGTGCTACAGGAAATAGAGTTTCAAGAAATTCAGGCCGTAATTTGGGGGTTGGACACTTATGACAGTGTTCCAGAAGAAGATGACATGACTGTATTTGAATAACTGTGAAAGCCAAGGTAGAGATATTCTGGAGTTGAAATGTTTGTTGTACTGTTTATGTAGAATTCTCACACAACTGTCAACCCGTTATTAGAACTGTTGTCCAATAATACAAAAGTACGAAATAAATGTCAGTTTGTGTACATGAATAAATGTAAATTTTTGTACATGAAGAAATGTCGATTTGTGATCATTAATTAAAGCCAATTTTTGTACATGAATAACTGAATAAAGGTAGATTGTTGTACGGTGCAGGTAAATAAGGCATCCCCAGATAATACGCCCTAATGGGCATTTTGCCGGGAGAAAGAATATAAGACCCGGTCTTATTTTTTGGGAAATACTGTACTTGAACTTTAAGATCTAGCACCCAAAATCACCTACAGGTCACCAAATTTAACAATGAGGCAGGAAAATCTGTCTACATCCACTCGATCTCTAAACTCTGGAACTCCCTTCCTGCACACTTAATATTCAACAACTCCATCACTCAACCTTAAAACTCACTTCATGAACAACAGGCTTTGCTCCTGTCTCACCCTTGGATAACACTCTAGTATATAGCTAATCTCTCCACACCACACTAAAATATGCTACCTTCTCAGCCTACCTATAGTCCTAATATTACTACAGGATAGGAAATGTTTTCCAACATGTTAAGAGAGCATTACTAACTGCTCATCCATTTGTCTAGTAGCTAATGAATTCCATGTATTGCTCCTCATAATTATGAATGTGTTTACACTCTTACCTGTTACTCTCATAATTACTCAGAGTGTATACAATATGTGTCACTTAGTTTCACAATGTTAGTCTGCCTGTAATGAATATCACAAGTAATGGCTTTTAATGTTAAAAATGAATTGGAGCTTTTCTCCCCGGGCCTCCGCTGAAAATAGACCTGTATCTAGACAGACTCTCCCGGTTAACAAATGTAAAATAAATAAATAATAAAAAGAGTATGCTGCAAGAAAATCATGCCTTAGCATGGTTAATTTTGTCCGTTGACAGTGGGTGTGGCAGTGGTAACTTGCACTTTGATTTCAAATAGACAAAGTCAGTAAAGTTAAACAGAGCCATATCCCTGAAACTTGACATCTCCTCTAGATAGCCTCTAGATAGCCACGCAGTGTCCTAAATGAATGTGTGAATGAATGAATGAACTGTCTAATATTATCACTTGATAAAAATGAGTGAAAAAATGAAGAAATGTTGTGCTGATCTGCTAAGTAGCTCCAGTCTTGATAATATCATGGTAGCACTGCTGAATATCAGATGCCTAAATAAAAAAAATCTCTGAAGTTGTGACCTTCCTTAACCTTAACTAAATTAGCAGTTATGCAATTACATAAACCTGGTTCCAGTATGGTGATAGTACTGCATTTGTGTCTTTCAGCTTTTCCCGGTTAGGGGTCGCCACAGCGGAACTCCGGTTACGTACCGGGTTACCAGCCCTGACGCACAACCTTCAACGAAGGCATGCCCCATTCACGTATGCCTCCACACAGAAGACGCTCTAGCTGAGAATTGAATGGGACAACATCTTGCTATGAGGCGGCAACGCTACCGGTTACAGGGTCAAATCCACTGGTGTCAGTGTTGGAGCATCTGTTTTTATTCATAATGTCACTGTCTCTCACCAGATTTTGCATGATACAAATTTAAGAGTTAGACAAATTTTTAGTTATTGCCAAGAAAACTGATTATTACATTACAGTCAGTTATACCTCCCAATCTCTGACTCCTTCACAACATGAAGAATGCCTTAACCAGTTAAAATAGTTAACAGTTAAACCAAATATTATTCTTATGGGTGACTTCCACTACCTGCAGCTAAATTGGAAAACATATACTACCAACAACAAATGACCAGAGATTTCTGGTCTTCATAGATGCCAGTTCACTTGCTCAGATTGTCATTGCCCACTTACCCACCAGAGGTACCAATCTTCTTGAGCTTGTTCTCACAATTGCACCACCCTGCTTATTCCCCCCTCAAATCAAATCTGACAGCCTCACTGTGATCCTATCTATGAAAATTGACCTGTAATCTCCCCCCAATAACACCTCCACTTTCAGGAATTACTCCAAAACCATTTATTTACTCTTTACTTATTTTATTGATAATGTCAAACGGCAGAGCTCCCCAGCAATCCTTGTAACTGAGGCTACTGCCGGAGCCTCATAAGTTTACTCCCTCTTGGACAGCTGCACTGAGGCATCCATACCAATCCAGCATAAGCGTAATAGCATGTTTAAAAGTGAAGCAATATGGTGGAACTACCAAATGAACAAACTGTAATAAAAAGGAAAAAGTCCTGAGCATTATTAAAAGGTATGCAATTTGTCAACATAAAAGGGATTTAAAACAGGTAAGTCTCTCAAACTTATCTTTAGGAAATGTAAAACCATCTATCAACTTAGGGTTGCAACTAATTCAAAAGGCAACCATATGACCTTCTTGAGCTACATTAGCCTGGAAATAACTAACAATTCAGCACTGAACTTATCTCCAGTGGTATGTCCGTCTCTGATCCCATGAATATTTCTAATATTCCTGCAGACAAATTCTCTCTTCCAGCTTCACTCCACTCACCCTCCCCTCTGTCCCACCCATTTCATATCACACACGCACCTTCCTGAGATAAAATTGGACCAGGTACTTTTGCCACTTTCCAAAATTAAATAAAAAACGACTTCTTCCCTGTATCCTGACAATATCCCCTGATGTCTAAGAAGTGTAAAGTCCATCCTAAGAAAACTCCTCCATCAAGTCTTCAACCTGAGTCTCTCTGCTGGTTATGTCCCATAGGTATGGAGAATGATAGCTGGTGTCCTTGCATTAAGGTGGTCCCTGGGAATTACAGGCATATTAGCTTCATTAGTTTTATTTGGAAGTCTATGGAATATATAATAGCTAATTAATATATATTCCCTAGCATTACAGAGTGCATATATATATATATATATATATATATATATATATATATATATATATATATATATATATATATTTATAGTTGGTTAATTTGCATGTGGTATGTATACTTAAAGGTGATATTATGTCTGAGATGGAGAACTGTAGACCAATAAGCGTATTATCTATTACAGGAAAAAAAATTGGAATACTGTTTATCACAAATTTTGATAAAGACAAATAAATATAGTAAAATTAATGCAGCATTGCAAGTTTTCATAAGAGGTAGAGCCACATTAACAAGTTTAATGTCCTTTTATAACATTATAGCTAAAAAATTAGATCAAAGGAAAAACAGTGTAGTTATGTATTTGGATATAAGTAAGGTGTTTGGCACATTAGTTTATAATATTATCATACACAGACTTTAACTGAGAATTAACCCATATGTGATATAGTGGATTACAAAATACTTAAGTGGTAGAAAACAAAGAGTGGTAACATATGAAGCAAAATCTAACTGGATAAATTTAACTTCAGATGGACCTCAGGGATCGGTCCTGAGACCAGTATTGTTTAAAATGTTTTCTCTGGTTTTCCCTGGCATTACAGAGTTTTATTTTGCACTTCAAACTTAGTGAAGATACTTACAATAATTGAGACTACTGCACGTTAAATAAGTACTGGAATAAAATTATAGACATCCAAAGCAGTTTTATGTTTTAATATTAGTAAGCTTTTAGTAATGACGTTTTGCTAAGCTCAAATGGAATTCTATAATTATGATCAATCACCAGCTTGAAACGATAGACTCAGAATCTGGGAATACAATTTTATTAAAGACTAAATGCATTAAATATTAAAATTAGGCATTAAGGTAACTAGGGCTGTTATTTAGAACAATATAAACAAGAGATGCCATTCGTATACGTCTGTGGTTTGCCATGTTCTTGAACACATCTTGGCATTTTGTCATTTCACAACAGAAGATGTGCAGAATTTGGAGATCATTAGAGAAAATTTTCTAAAATCCTAAGAAGTTGCACAAGTCAAGTGTATTGTGAGAGGCTTCAGAAATTATTCAGTTTAGGATATAAGCGCATAGGAGTTTACTAGGCTACCAACCACAGGCGCCTTTTTACGCCTAGCCATGCATCCCAAATGTATCTGACAAGTTTTAGGAGCCTTAAGATTATTCTAAGGGGTATATATAGGCTTGGGGATGGGTGGCCAGGCATTTACAAGCTGTCTCCATCCACTATGGAAATAGGTGCCAGACTAAGGGGTGAATTCCAGATTCCCCAAGTTACACTTGAATTGGGTTTGGGAAAAACTATGCTTCACATGGATGAGAAGCCTGTTCCAGAGAAGGAGTAATCTGATACACATATCTGTCCCTCCAATATGTCCAATTTATATTGCAAGCAAGGTTTAAGTCCCTTGATTGGGTAATTTTGATGCTGTTTGTTATTCAGACATGCAGAAGGTCCAGCACAGCAGGATTCAAGAATGCCTTGTGTGTCAAGCATATATCGTTCATCAACAGCCTGTAGGAGACCAATTACAGGGCTTGGGCTTTGAGGCAATCTACATAAGACATGCTGTTTATGCCCTGTATCCTTTTTGTTGCATATACCTGGTCAGGTACATACTGAAGGGGAATACTCAATGACTGAACTGATGAGGGCTGAATACAGTGGAATGATGACTTCTTTGGACCTAGATGCCATACCCTTTCTTATATGTTGAGCAACAAAGATCAGTTTCCTTGCCACCATAGACACAAGATAGTCGAAGGCCAGGTTACTGTCTACATGTGTCCCCAAATCCCTGACCACTGGTTCAAACTCTTAGGGGTGTGCTATCAGTAGGGTAGTTCCCAGCAGTAGGCAACTTCCTGAAGGATACTAGTATGCATTTCGTGGCACTGAGTTTCAGACTATGGCTCTGGCACCACTTACATGTCTGAGTCAGCCCTTCTTGGATGATATTAGCATCTTTGTGGGAATCTGTGACTGCATCTAGTATGTAATCTTCTGCAGGTGTGGTCAGCCAGAGGCTCTTGACATAGGACTTGACTTCAAAGAAGTGGGTACCAAAATGGAGCAGATGCAGCACAGAGCCTTGAGGCACTCTGTTAGTGAATGGCCTCTTTCTGGAGATGGACTTTCTTATCCTAACTTCTTGAGTCCCACCTAAGAGCCATCTTGGTATCCAGTGGGTGACATAAGGATTTATATCTAATTCCATGAGTTAGTCTACAATGCCCAAGTGAGGTATTATATCAAATGCCTTAGTGGGGCCAAGGTAGACAGTGTGCACAGTTTTGCTCTTATGCATTGGTTTGTTAACCTTCTCAAAAAACCTACCAGGTTGAGTAAGCATGATCTGCCCTTAACAAAATAAAACTGGGTTGGATCCAATGTCTGAAGATCTCCTATATCATTCTTAATCATTTCCATGATAATTCTTCCCATGCATTTGCATATGAAAAATGTCAGATTTACAGGTCTGCAGAGACTGGGGTCCAAAGATGGCTTGCCCTTGTGTAGAGGAATGACTGTTGAAGTTCTCCATTCACTTAGCACAAAGCCTTTTGGAGGCTATGGTTAAAGGGTCTACATTAAATGAACAACCACTTAAAAGGTTGAATACGATATTATCGACACTTTTTAAGCGAACGTTCAGGTTAGCAAAAGCTCATAATGTCCAAATTCGGAGTTTCGAAAAGTTATAGTTAGTCAACTCTCAGGAAACTCCTGGCTGACATCAAGGCATTCATGCTATGAATAGGTATATGTTATCTTTGTAAATATAAATAATTCTTTAAGTACCTTTTTCTATAAATAGTACAAATGAATAACATACTGAAATTGTAAAGTGTTCTACAACTCAGACATTTAAAAGAAGTAAATGTGCAAATCATTGCATTTTATTATCTGTCAGTATTATATAAAATACAGCCAGTTACTGCAGAAGTTGTGATGCACGTGCGCTATTCAAGTTGGCCATTATTGGGAATTGCCTTTTTCCCCAGAGTAGAGTGATCTTGGAGTTGGTATATTTCATTAGGGGAGTGTGGGCGGCACAGCCCCCCCACACTGAAGTTGTATTTGTTTGTGTATAACTCCCTGACATATGGCACTAGGAAAATGGTGTTGGCCAAACAACATTTTTCGAATACATGATTTTTGACTATGTGGGTGTTCATGTAGATGAACGTTTGCTTAAAAAGTGTCGATAATATCGTATTTGACCTTTTAAGCATTCATTAATTTAATATAGACCCTGGTTAAATAGTTACTCTAGTAGCCCTGATATGTCATGTTTCATTCTATTTAGGAGATCCAGTCTGTTTGCACCCCCAGTGGGCTTATGGTCTATCTGGTCCAGGATGTTTATATTGATAAAGTCCAAGAATCTCTGATCCTCCAAGTTTAGTGGAGTAGTCAAAGTCACCCATATATGTGTGTATATATATATATATATATATATATATATATATATATATATATATAGAGAGAGAGAGAGAGAGAGACAGAGAGACGGAGTGTATTGGGCTGAATGATTAATGTCTTCAGTAAATCTAAGTATCTTTATGGGTTTCCTGGGTCACAGAGGGGGACTATAGTTTGCAAGGATATGGGATTTTCCCTACGGTAATTTGGACATGGAAAAGCTCAAGCACTTCATCCTGTTTGGTCAGCCTTGTGGTATGTATTTATGTAACTTGAAACACCTTTACCTTTAGTCCCTATCTGCAGAATCTGGCTTAAATGTGTGGAAAGCATTGTAGTTTAGGGGTAAGTTTTGCATTTAAAGTTGTGGGTTCTGTTGAATTAAGAGTGGATTTACGCTTTGAACTGAAAACAGTACTAGACAACATAATCTGTTATACAAAACACAGCCAGTTACTGCAGAAGTTGTGATGCACGTGCGCTATTCAAGTTGGCCATTATCGGGAATTGCCTTTTTCTCCCCAGTGTAGTGTGATCTCGGAGTTGGTATATTTAGTTAGGGGAGTGTGGGCAGCACAGCCCCCCACATTGAAGTTGTATTTGTTTGTGTATAGCTCCCTGACATACTGCACTAGGAGAATGGTGTTGGCCAAACAATATTTTTCGAATACATGATTTTCGACTATGTGGGTGTTTGCGTAAATGAACATTCGCTTAAAAAGTTTGACCTTTTAAGCATTCATTCATTTAATATAGACCCTGGTTAAAGGATCTACATTAAATGAACAAACACTTTAAAGGTTGAATATGGTATTATCGACACTTTTTAAGCGAATGTTCAGGTTAGCAAAAGCTCATAATGTCCAAATTCGGAGTTTCGAAAAGTTATAGTTAGTCAACTCTCAGGAAACTCCTGGCTGACATCAAGGCATTCATGCTGTGAATAAGTATATGATAGCGTTGTAAATATAAATAATTCTTTAAGTACTGTGTTCTATAAATAGTACAAATGAATAACATACTGAAATTGTAAAGTGTTCTACAACTCAGACATTTAACAGAAGTAAATGTGCAAATCGTAGCATTTTATTATCTGTCAGTGTTATATAAAATACAGCCAGTTACTGCAGAAGTTGTGATGCAATGCACTATTCAAGTTGGCCATTATTGGGAATTGCCTTTTTCCCCAGCGTAGAGTGATCTTGGAGTTGGTATATTTCATTAGGGGAGTGTGGGCGGCACAGGCCCCACACTGAAGTTGTATTTGTTTGTGTATAACTCCCTGACATATGGCACTAGGAAGATGGTGTTGGCCAAACAACATTTTTCGAATACATGATTTTCGATTATGTGGGTGTTCATGTAAATGAACGTTCGCTTAAAAAGTTTGACCTTTTAAGCATTCATTCATTTAATATAGACCCTGGTTAAATAGTTACTGTAGTAGCCCTGATATGTCATGTTTCATGCTATTTAGGAGATCCAGTCTGTTTGCACCCCCAGTGGGCTTATGGTCTGTCTGGTCCAGGGTGTTTATATTGATAAAGTCTAAGAATCTCTAATCCTCCAAGTTTAGTGGAGTTGTCAAAGTCACCTATATATATATATATATATATATATATATATATATATATATATATATATATAAAGAGAGAGGGAGTGTATTGGGTTGAATGGTGAATATCTTCAGTAAATCTAAGTATGTTTATGGGTTTCCTGGGTCACATAGGGGGACTGTAGTTTGCAAGGATATGATCATTTGGACATGGAAAAGCTCAAGCATTTCATCCTGTTTAGTCAGCCTTGAGGTATATTTTTATGTAAGTTGAGACACCTTCACCTTTAGTCCCTGTCTGTGCAGAAGCTGGTTTAAATATGTGGAAAGCATTGTAGCTTAGGGGTAAGTTTTGCATTTAAAGTTGTGGGTTCTGTTGAATTAAGAGTGGATTTATGCTTTGAACTGAAAACAGTACTAGTCAACATAATACCCAGAGGTCTGCTTTTTACATTTAAAACAAGCAAAACTATGAAAACGGGCAATATTTTCTCAAGCTATTCCATATTTATGGACTAAGTTACTACTGACCATATATATAGCAACATCACTTAGTGTTTTTTTTTTTAGAATAAGGCTAAAGATTTTAAGGAAAATAGAAAATATATACAATGGTTATTAAGTAATTCTGCATTTTTTGATGGCTTTGTGGCCTTAATACTGAATAACCCAAACTATGAAACTATGAACAAATTAAAGAGAGGACCTTGTATCCTTTGATACACACCAGTTTGGCTTTATAAAAGATAGATCATACCTTCTTAGTCTAGTTGAATTTTTTGATACTGTCACTTAGGCCACGGGTAAGTGGACTGTAGTGCATGCTGATTATCTTGACCATACCAGGGCCTTTGACACTATCCATTATGCTGGGATTATTAACATATTCTCACAAATCAACATTAACTTGTACATAATTATTTGCATAAGTAATTGGATGTTGATAAAACCTGTGCCATTAAAGTCAGGGTTATCTCCTCTAGACAGAAAAATCTCACCATTGGCATCTCACAGGGGTCTGTCTTGGACCCCCTTTTTGGTATATATTTTTCTAATATAAATGCACCCCTAGAAAGTCCCAAATCTGTTGTTAAACTATCTTGGTCATAAAATTCAACTGAAAAATTGATGTGATAGATTATTTTCCAACTTTCAGGGACAATGTTTTTGGATAAGATAACATTAAATGTTTGGTATAATATGTTTCCTAGAATATTATGAATGTTGGAATATTATTGAGGCCCACTGATGTTTTCTTTCCAAATTTGATTAAGGATTTTTTTATGACAGAATCTGTAATTTTTAGGCATGGTGCCAAAGTATATGTTTTAGTATCAGCAGTTTGTGAAGCTAGATATAATTTATGACTATTGGTACTTGCAAAGTAGTTATTAAATACTTCTATGTCTTTAGTTTTTTTTTTTTTTTTTGTCAAACTTTTACCCTAATAAGTTAATGAAATCAATTGTTTGAGTATTATTTGAAATATTTAGTTAATATATTTATAGTATCATTTAATATTTTTCTATTCATTAGCTAGTTTTGTCTCAAAGTTATTTTTTTTCTAGTCTGAGATTAAGTTTAAAATCTTTCCATATCTTATTACATTTTGTTTTCATTCTTAAAGTTGTAAATTACTTGTGTTGTTGAAAAGCACATTTGTTTTCTTTCTGTAGAGCCTGGTGAGCGTTATTGTTCCACCAGTAAAGTAACCTGTTATTTCTTATTAGATTCATCTGTTGTTACTGTTTTGTCCGGGGAATCTAACAACATTTTTTCTAATCTTGTTTATGCCCTTTTTTGTTATTCTGTTTATCTTCTGACCAGTTAATGCCATTCAAGCTATCAACAAGAGATCCATAATTTAGTAGTCTGTAATGAAACATCTTCTTTGAAAATTATGTTATAGAATAGTCAGAAAATAAGGAACAGTGATCAGAAATTACCCAAAGGGAGGCCAATACTCTTCATTTCTAAGGTTTATAACATTTAGTGACAATTAAGTCAAGAATATTGTTGCCCCTGGTTGATTTATTGAATAATTGAGTAAAATAATATTCATAAATGTCTATTTAAAATGTGAAGTAGGATTATGGCTATCACTAGTTTATTTTTAGGCAACTAACATCTCCAAGCAAAATAACTTTGTCACAGCTTAGATAATTTTACAAGTTCAAAGGGTACTCATAATGGGATATAGAATCCATGGAAGTTTTTTTGTAAATTAGAACTATCCTGATTGTGTCTGATTTCAGGACTCTCTTTACATCTACTACTAAAGTTTCTAAGCAACTATTAACACAGATTAATTCTGAGTTCAATGATTGTTTAGTAGTAATAACATACCTCCATCATTCTTATTTGGCCTCAGACATTCATGTCTTGTATGGCCTGGAAAAATAAAGTTAGTTGAATCCCAAACTTCTACAGAAGTTATAATGCTTAAACTGCCAGTCTAAATGTTTATTAGCATGGCCACGGGCACTGCAGAAGAAAGCCTTTACACTGTGATTTCATCTATAGTTCCAAGTGGATTTTGTTCCCGCTGTGCATTTTTTCCTAAGAAAAAGCATTAACACCCTTTTTAACCTTATTGCTGACAAAGCCTGTACTATGATAACCAAAATTAAGTCCTTCCATTGAAAGCAGCATGTGTCCCCCAAAAAAATATTCTCAGAAGGGGATCAGTGTTATATGATATGTTGAGCATATGTGCCTTAATCTAGAATTGAAATAGGCAAGCATTTGTAAAAGAATAATCACTCCACTTGTATGATAGCATTAGTTCACTGAAAGAAACTTTAATTTCATTTGATTCTATGAGCTGGATTATTTGTAACATAATATTTTTTCATGCAGTTCAGGGGGGAGTTTCTCTTAGATCATTCCTACTGATGAGAACAATAATGTGCATGCAATTGTATTTCCCTTTGAATAATTTGTTTATCAGTGCTGGAACCTCCTGACGTCTGGGTCTAAATTAATAGTAGCCTTTTGTTTGTCTGAGTCACTCAGCTGTCTTCAAGTATGCTTAAACATAGAATCCAATACAATCAGAATTTCTTCAACACTTTATCTGAAGTTGTTGAGGGAGAAATCCCAGCTTTTCCGAATGCTCATTTATATTCATTTATACTTATATCTATGCTAGACATTGATGCAGAGTGTAAGTTTGGTTAAATGAAACATCTGTATATCTAAAATTACCCCCAAGACATCTCCTTTTCTCTTTTTGTCATGAAACAGATTGTCTTCACCTAGTTTTTGTGGGCTAGCATTCTGCTGTCTCTTATTTGTTTCTCTCTGAACTACTTTAACCTCAGAATATAACACTTGAAGAGGTTGGGAGAATGTAAGCTAGGATTTTTTTCTTTTATTAATGTTTTGTTCATCTGGTTCACTAAATATAGGTGCAGTTAGTGTATAATTTAAGTCACTTACAGTTTATAAGCAATTATTAACAGGAACAGGTTTTTCCTGTGGCTGACAATATTTACCCATCTATTGGTACAGATATTTTATACTGTTTCCTATATAAATAGATTTTACCTTCACATTTTCTTTTACCTGTGATCTCTTTTTTAAACTGTTTATTACTACTTGTAGTGGGTGAAAGTCTTTTATTTATATTGGAAGCCTTTCTTTTATCTATAGTGTTTTTTTCAGAGTATGGCCTATGAGGTTATTCTGATCAACTTGAGTATTATACTCCTATCTCAAGTCATATTTCTTGATTCTGTATATGAAGTTGTGACAATGTGAGGTATTGCCAGCTATGCCAGGAGAAATAGGGTAGTGGATATGTAAAATATGCCATCACAGCCAGCTGGAATTTTGTAAAGAATTATATGTCATTTGTATATCAATTGATTTGAATAGATGCTTGTGTTGAAAAATGCATTTGTAAAGCTGCTTGTGTTAAAAATGTACCAACAGTGTGTCCTGCTGGACAGAAAAAGAAATATACATGCATTATTATAACTGTTTAAATGTATATGTTTTAACAGAGGATACTGGAAGAGAAGAGGTTAATCATTTCAATCCACCTAACTCTGAAAATAGTTTGAAATTAAATTACCTGGCTTAGGCCATAAAGATTGTATCTTACAGCTCACAATGCAACCAGAGACGAAAAGCTTTCTGTATTGACTTTTGGGTGGAGGTTTGAAATTGTTTTATGACTTTCTGAAGCTGCAACAGATCTGAGCAAAAATCTATGTGTGTGTATTATTGACACATACGTGCTAAATCCTGGAACTTTCTAGCAATGGGGGTAGCATGGGAGACAGAAGTCAGATGACCAGATGTATGTGATGTCATTCTGTAATCTAGGACAAAAATTATATTTAGTACTAGATGAGACTAAAGTCTCATGGCAGTCTGTTTTTGGAACCTGACAGAGAAGGACCCCTCACCTACTTTATCTTGTCTTGCTTTAGTTAGCAAACCAGAAAATAGTAATTCTTTAGATCAGTCAGGAAAATATAGCAAGATTAGTTAAGAACTATTTTTCTGTATCTGTGCGAATCTATTCATCTGTGTTATTTTAATATTTTTATGATTGAAACTCTGGTGTTTACTGCAACTAGATATTTAGTACTTTCATGTTATTTTCGTATTTATTATCAAATATATTTAAACTTTTCATAGTGGCTGGTCTTTTAGAGGATATTTTAATCTCTGAAAGTGCTTATATATATTTGTTGACAGCTGTGCTTGCTTCTGAAAGCTTTGCTGGTGGCCAAACTGCCATTTGTATTACTATTAATTTCATTCAGTATAATTGGGTATCCTTGCAAGAGCCTTTGAGTAGGTGGCTTTGCAGTGTCTGGTGGATGTGTAACTATCTTATAGTCTGTGCAGAAGGTGGCATAGCTAGTAAAACTGTGCCAGCCTTTCCCAGGTGTGTGTGTGTGTGTGTGTGTGTGTGTGTGTGTGTGTGTGTGTGTGTGTGTGTGTGTGTGTGTGTGTATGAGCGGTGAGTGTGTGTGTGTGTGTGTGTGTGTGTGTGTGTGTGTGTGTGTGTGTGTGTGTGTGTGTGTGTGAAAATCAAATCTCAAAGAGTGTGTGTGCCAGCAGTTTGGAACAGGGGGCCATGAAGCAGTGGTTTCACAGAGAGGGTGCTGGAGAACTTGGCTTACACATTTGGCTGAGGTCTCAGCTCTATAGCTGTGCCAGTGAAGAGTCTTATTGGGGACCTGGAGGGAGAGAAGTACAGAAATCCAGACCCCAGACTGAGTGTGTTCCCTATGTGCTCTTAAGGGAAATTGTGGTTGATGCAGAGAACTGCATCTGGAAATACTGAGTGTAGCTATTTTTCTTCCAAGTGAATGTCCGTCTCCAGTGCCAGTGTTGAGGATTCAGGCTCCTTGATTACTGGCCCAGAGTGAGGACGTCACATATTGGTGGGCAGTGGTGGGGATATTAATTGAACTTCTGTAGCCTGTAAGCAGTTGTCACTAAAGGTGTGTACATTCTCAGCAGATGCAAGGTAAACACACAGAGTTTTATTTTTACAACAGTTTTATTTTTTTTGTGTTAGTTTAGTTTAGTCAGGGGAAATCAGGAAAAGTTTTCAGCAGAGGAGTATGGCAAGCTGACAAAGAACCAGTTGACCAAGGCTTGTGAAGTCAAAGGACTAGTGCATGCCAACCTGGCCAAAGACTAAATGATTTCAGCCTTAATCGCAGGTCAGACTAGCAACCAGGAGGACAACCAGTTTGGTGATAGGGATGTACAGCCCTCAAAAGCAGGACAGTTCACCTTTTCCTCAAAGGACTTAAAATCCATCTGGAGGTAAAGAGACTTGAACTAGAGGACAGATGTTTGGAATTCGAATCATCATAGAGACTGCAGCATTTAGAGGCTGAAGAAAATAAAAAGCAGCATCAACATGAGAAGGAGATGCTGAGTCTTTACCAAGGTCATGGAGGTAGTGGGAAAGGGAATGACCATACCCCAGAAGCAAAAAAGGTCAGTACATTTGTTCCAGAGTTTACAGAGGATAATCATTTTGATTGTTTTATTCATATATTTGAAAGGATATGTAAACAGTATAATGTTGACAAAGGGCTGTGGGTACGGTTCCTGACCCCCTTTCTCCATGGTAAAGCTGTAACTGCTGTTTCTGAATTGTCTGATATTGATTGTCTAAACTATGATAAAGTAAAGAAATGTTTACTTGAATGTTTTAAGTTAACTCCTGAAGCTTGCAGAAAAAAAGTTTTGGAGCATAGATGCAAGGTAGATGAAAGTGTGCATGATCATATTGCTGAGTTAAGCACTTATTTTCATAGGTGAGTGATTGGGTGTCAGGTCACCACTTTTGAAAGGCTGGCAGACCTTTTGGTGATGGAACAACGCTTAGCACTTTGCCTGAGGACATGAGAATCTGGTTAGCAGACCGAGAGTGTAACTCTGCAGATGAGATGGGGATAAAAGGGAATCTCTACTTAGCAAGCAGGACATCACTGCACAGGAAAGGGATATCCAGTGCTACATGTGGATATAACTGAACCCATAGTGGGCAGCCTAAACCACCCCAACAGAGTCCTCCAGTAACAAGGGAAGCCACTAGTTTAGGTACACAGCCAGGATCAAGGGTTAAAGATGTCCACACAGGCAAGGTGGGGAACAAAAGGTGGGGGAGCCAGCAAGTGGGAATAACAGTATGCCAGAGGTAAGTTGTCTGAAGACAACAGGGGTACCAAACTATCACCAGAGGTTATATTCTATCTTAGTGGATGGAAAACAGGCCACTGCTAAGAGACACACAGCCTCGGCCGTAACATTGTGAAGCCTGCAGTGGTTAAAGAAGAGCAGTACCTGCTTGGGCAGTTCACTCACTCACTTGATTGGGAATGATTTGGACAATGCAGTACCTTGTGCACATGCACTTACACGCATTCAGGTTTGGAGACAACCATGTGGGTCTGGTAGCCTGGAGAGACCCAGACAGACTTTACACCTGAAGCCAGGGCTAGTGAGGTGGCATTAGCAGGGAGGGAGCTACCCTGTAGCAGTGAGCCTGAAGGTGAGCCACAGCTGCTGGTAGATACTTGTGTTTCCTTGAACAGGATGACTGTAAGGGCAGAGGTGAGTGGTAGTACCCAGGCTGACAGTGAGGCACCGCTGTCAGAGGATACCAGACTTCCTCTGGAAGGGGAGCTTGGAAGAGTTACAAAGACAGAGTTGAGATAGGCTCAGCTTTTGGACCCTACACTGAGAGGCTTGAGAGAAGTAGCTAGGGAAGCGCCTAATTCTCAAGGAAAAGGGGAGTCTGTATACTGGAACAAAGGGTTACTGTATAGATAGTGGACCCCTGAGAGAGGGCTAGAGGATCTGGTAATAAAGCAGTTGGTAGTGCCTAGAGCCTAACATCTAGCACCTTTAGCCATAGCCCATGACATTACTTTTGCAGGTCATATAGCCATAAAGTGTACCAAGAGACATATTATACAGAACTTTAACTGGCCTGGGATTACAAGGGATGCAATAGGGTACTGCAGGACCTGTGAGCAGTGCCACAAAGTAGGCAAGGCAGGAGATAAGTTCCACAGGGAAGAAGTCTATCCTGGTGGTAGTAGATTATGCTACTAGATACCCTGAGGCAGTGGCTCTGTCCTCCATTGAGGCAGAGACGGTGGCAAATGCTTTGTTAGAGATTTTCAGCAGCATAAGTTTCCCAAGAGAAATAATGACTGTCAGAGGTGCCAATTTCATGTCAGACCTGCTGGCTTGTCCGTGGAAGTGCTGTGGGGTGAAGCACCTAAAGAACACCCCTACCATCCCCAGACTAATGGTCTTATGGAGAGGTTAAACTGTGTACTAAATACCATGCTACGGGGATTTGTGTGCCAGTTTAAGAGAGCATGGGATAAATACTTGCCCCATCTGCTGTTTGCATACAGACAGGTACCCCAGGAATGCATAGGTTTTTCACCTTTTGAATTGCTGTATGAGCACAGGGTAAGAGGGACTTTATGATGAGTGGGATGGTGAGTGTAATCCCACAAGGAATCTGTTGCGGCATGTCCTAAACCTCAGGACAAGGCTTAGGAAGCTTATGGGCTTGGCCCAGGAGAACCTGGCAGGAGCCCAACCAACAACAAAAAAAGGTCTGGTATGACAGGAATGCCCAACCCCAAGAGTATACTGTGGGACAGCATTTTATTGTTCTCATTCCTGTCAGATACATTAAGTTGCAGGCAGCTTGGCAGGGACCCTTTGAAGTGATAAGGAAGGTCAGAGATGTTAACTATATGGTAGAGCTGCTAGGCAGGAGGCAGGAGCACAAACTGTACCATGTTAACATGATAAAGCCTTCCCATGATAGGGAGGCCCTAGTACTGATTATTTGCAGTGGATAGCAGAAGGAGTCGGGAGATATCTGGTGACTGATTTCCTCAGTGAAGCTCGGACTGGCACATCAGTGGAAAGGGTAGCAATGTCCCAGCAGCTATCCCCTACCCAGGTTCAAGAAATCTGAGCAGTATTACAGGAGTTTGGGGGCATGTTCACTGGGAAATCTGAGTGCACCCACTTGGTGCAGCACCATGTGGATACAGGACCCCAAAGACCTATCAAGCAGGCTGCTTACTGGGTGCATAAGTGCACCAGATAGACTCTGAGGGGGGAGAAACAGGAAATGTTGGAACTGGAGGTAATCCAGGGGTCCAGCAGTCCCTGGGCCTCTTCAGTGGTGTTGGTACCAAAGAAAGATGGCAGCACTAGGTTCTGTGTGGACTGCAGGGAGCTAAATAGTCACACAGAGTCAGATGGTTACCCCATGCCTATGACAGATGAAGCCTTAGAGCAGCTGGGTGGCCCTAAGTATCTAACCACTATTGATTTGACCAAGGGTTACTGGCAACAACTCTTGATTCCCTCCACTAGAGAAAGAGAGGTCAGCCTTTGTGTCTCCTTTCAGGTTACATAAGTTCACAAGGATGCCCTTCAGGATGAAAAATGCCCTAGTGGCCTTCCAGAGTCTGGTAGATTATGATCTTGCTTACCTGGATGATATTGCCATTTACAGCCATTCCTGGAATGAAGACCATCAGCATGTCAGGGAGGTCCTGGACAGATTGCAAAGGGCAGGGTTGATCATTAAGCCCAGTAAGTATCAGATGGGTATGGCAGAGGTCTCCTACATGGGATATAGAGTGGGGAGTGGTATGATCAGGCCAGAACCTGCCAAAGTGTAAGCCATTCAGGTGTGGCCTTCCTATGTTACCAAAAAGCAGGTGAGAGCATGTTTGGGGACAGTAGGGTAGTATATAAATTTTGTTTCCAGTTATAGTACACTAGCTGCTACTCTCACAGATCTGATGAGGAAAAACAGATTAGATAAGGTAGTGTGGAACCCAACCTGTGAGCAAGCATTCTAAAAGCTTAAAGGGTTTTTGGGAGGACCCCTTGTGTTAGTTAGTCCAGATTGCAGTAAAGAATTTGTTGTGCAGGTGTATGCTTCAAACCATGGGGTGGGGGCTGTACTTAGCTAGGTTTCCTCAGAGAGAGAACAGCACCTAGTGATATATCTCAGCTGTAGACTCTAACCTAGGGAGGAATGTTATGCAGCAGTAGAAAAGGAATGTCTAGCCATAGTATGGGCACTGCAGAAACTTCAACCTTATCTGTATAGAAATTAATTCAGAGTAGTTACAGACCACAATCCCTTAACATGGCTACATTGAACCAGTCAGCAAAATGCCAAGTTACTAAGGTGGAGCCTAGGGTTGCAGTGTTATGATATGACAGTGCAGCACCATAGTGGGGTTAGCAATGCAAATGCAGGTGGGCTCACAGGACAGGGTATGGGTTAATGTATTCCCAGATAGGCTTATTTCTCTCAAGCAATGTTTCTCAAGGGTCACTTGAAAAACTAGCTTGAGTCTTCAAAGGGGGGAGAGATGTGATGATGTGAGGTATTGCCAGCTATGCCAGAAGTAGGGCAGAGGATGTGTAACATATGCCAGCACAGCTAGCTGAAATTTTGGAAAGAATTTTATGTCACTTGTATATCAAACTGATTTGCACAGATGCTTGTGTTGAAAAATGTATTTGTAAAGCTGATTGTGTTAAAATGTACCAACAGTGTGCCCTGCTGGACAGAAAATAAAATATACATGCATTATTATAACTGTTTAAATGTATAGGTTTTAATGGAAGATACTGGAAGAGAAGAAGTTAATTTCAATCCACCTAACTTTGAAAATAGCTAGAAATTAAATTACCTGGCTTAGGCCATAAAGATTGTATCTGACAGTTCTCAATGCAGCAAGAGACAAAAAGTCTGTACTAGTAACCTTTCTGTATTGTCTTTGGGGTGAACTAATTGCTACTATGGAAGGGTGGAGGTTTGAAATTGTTTTATGACTTTCAGAAGCTGCGACAGATCTGAGTAAAACTATTTGTGTAAATTACTGCCACATATGTGCTAAATTCTGGCAGTTTCTAGCAATGGAGGTAGCATGGGAACCAGAAGTCAGATGACCAGATGTATGCAATGTCATTCTGTAATCTAGGACAAAAGTTATGTTTAATACTAGATGAGACTGAAGTCTTATGGCAGCCTGTTTTTGGAACCTGACAGAGAAGGACCTACTTCATATTGACTTGCTCTAGTAAGTGAACCAGGGAATAGTAATTCTTTAGATCAGTCAGGAAAATATAATGAGAGTAGTTAAGTACCATTTTTCTGTATCTGTGTGAATCTATTTGTCTGTGTTATTTTAATATTTTTGTTATTGAAACTCTGGTATTTACTCTAGATATTTAGTATGTTCAAGTTATTTTATTATTTATATTTAAATTTTTCATTGTGGCTCGTCTTTTAGAGAATATGTTAATCTCTGAGAGTGCTTACGTATATATTTGATGACAGCTCTGCCCACTCCTGAAAGCTTTGCTGTTGGTCAAATTACCATTTGTATTAATATTAATTTCACTCAGTATAACTGAGTACCCTTGCAACAACCTTAGATTAGCTGGCTTTGGAGTGTCTAGTGGTGGTGTAACTACCTTATAGTCGAGGCAGAAGATGGCATAGCTACTAAATCTGTGCCAGCCTTTTCCAGGTGTGTGTGTGTGTGTGTGTGTGTGTGTGTGTGTGTGTGTGTGTGTGTGTGTGTGTGTGTGTGTGTGTGTGTGTGTGTGTGTGTGTATAAAAATCAGATCTCAAAGAGTGTGTGTGTTTGTGTCAGCTGTTTGGAACAGGGTACAAAGCACTGATTTTACAGAGAGGGTGCTGGGGAACTTGGCTTGGACACTTGGCTGAAGTCTCAACTCTATAGCTGTGTTATTGGGGAGTCTTACTGGGGACATGGAGGGAGACAGAAAAACCCAGAACCCGGACTAAGTGTGTTTCCTGTGTGCCCTTAAGGGAAATTGTGCTTGATGCAGAGAGCTGCATCTGGAAATACTGGGTGCATCCATTTTTGTTCCAAATGAACGCCCCTCTCCAGTGCCAGTAGTGAGGATTCAGGCTCCTTGATTACTGGCCCAGAGTGAGGACATCACAGACGTTATAGTGTGTAAGGATTTCTAATTGCCATTTACAAGTTGGCCCATCATCTAACATTTTACTTTCTAGTATTACTTAATTCTTTTATGTTTATGCAGTTTGAATAAATAGTCTTATTTGTGTATTTTTCAGTTTTCATGAATACTTTACACTGTACACCCTGTGTTAGTAATTTATACTTAATTCCTCTGAGATGCAAGTGTTCAAAGCAGCCATAGTGAGTGGTAACTATAATCAAATAATAGCTACTCAGATAACAAATGGTTATAAAAAAACTTGTAGTTTCAGGCAGCAACACAGAAACTTGACATATTTAACTCTCTTGTAAGCTTCTGATTGGACAGAACATCAGGTCATCTGCTAGAATCACTAAGTACGCCAGGAAGTATTTAAGACATTTCTTAAGAAATACACATAAAGAAAGTAAAACACAGTACAGTGCACACATCCTTAAAAGAAGCTAGAACAGCCTTAAAATAAAGAAAACACTCAGTTTAGGATTGCAGCAAAGAATCCCTCATTTTTGAAATAGGCTGTCCTTATATATCAAGCTAAGTACGTCCCTAACAACATTTAAAACCAGTCTAGATGGCTACCTTCAGGACACCGGTTAACTTATGTAGTGTCTACACCTAACATAAACCCTAACACTAATAAATACTATTATGATACACTAGGCACTGAGGTGGTGGGATTCCTTACTACGGTTTCTATTACATTTATAGTCCTGTACAAGTTCTCAGGCTTCAATGCATGAACCTCAGCAACAGATACAAATTACTGTGTTTATGTAAAACACACAGTCTGACATAATTCCTTGAAACACTTCTTCAACTCAGTTTCAGTAATAGCATCAGTCTTAAAATGCACCAATACACTCTGCTTATTCAGCACATCAGTGTTGCAAAAATAATGATTTTATGGATGAAGTCTTTTTTATCAGACAGCACCATGAACATTTCTAATAAAGTAAAAGATTAAAAAGTGACTTTACGAAACTGCTTGTTCCCTAACTATATAAAAAAAAACAAATGCCCTCACCCTTAAATCCTAAAGCCTCTATTAACTTAGCCCCATGCCCCAGACCTCACTCCACCAGAGCTGCATCTACCTCTACCTTTCTGAGTGGCGTCCCTACCAGGGACATCCTAGAAGCTGCTACCTGGAGTTCTGTACATACTTTCACCAAGCATTATCATTTACCAATTTTCTCTAAATCCAGAGCTGGCTTTGCTACTGCAGTCTTGCAGGGCCTTATAGCTGGTGCTAATGCTATCTAAATTCCTTCTCCCAACCATAGCTTTGGGAATCTACCCAAATGTAATGACTGCAACAGTGAAACATGAAGAACATAGTACAAGTTGTGTACACTTACCATAAATGTAGATGTTTGAGTGTGTTCACTGTTGCAGTCCTGGTTACCCTCCCTCCAGCCCCCTAACTTCTATTGGCTATATATATATTGCAGTCTCTTTGATAACCTTAATTCTCAACTCTGCACATATTTTTCAGATCGAGTGACTACTGAAACATTTAAATTAAAAGCTCAACTCTTTTTTTCTGTATATTTTTGCATCCTCTATCAGCTGATCATCAATCCTCTACAGATGCATACAGGCCCTTACTCTTTATAGTGGGAACCACTGTCCTTTCAAATCCACCAGGGGAGTCTTGTGTGGGGGAAGCCATCATCTGGATAGACAATGGAGGTTTTTTGTGTACTTGCCAGCATCCTGGTCATAGCGGCATTTTGTATTTGTAGCCCTAGACCCAGCCCCTGGTGGTGAGGTACTCACCTGAATCACTGCAGAGGCTGCCTATGCTCTCCCAAGTCTATGCATACATGCTCCTTCACATGCAAGATGTGGAGCTACAATTACTGGTAAGGGCAGCCACAGCACATGCCCTTCCTTGCTGACTACTGTTTCCGTGTTATGTGTGGCCTCCATTTCACTGCTCTAAAGTGGCAGATATATTCAGCTGGGAATGCTATCCTCCTTGGCAGGATAGGCTCTACACATCCTCCCCTGCCAGTCCATCAGTCATCCATGCAGCTAGTCAAATTCAGGTTGTCTGGGTTGTAGCCAGGGCATTATCTCTGTATACCACCTGGCTGGCTAATGTACAGCTGTAGTCTTTTCTGGTTTCAATGAACCATCTGTACCACACTCATCTTCAATGACATTAAGTGCAAGCAGTCCTGGAGATTCTTAATACCCTTGTGTAGATGCAATCTTAGAACATCCAGATTGTGACCTGCCCTGTTCTATAAAGCCTTAGGACCAGTGGTGCACCAGGTTACTTTTCCTGTACAATATGAGCACACTAGCTAGCTGGTGGGGCAGTTAGCTGTTTGAGCATGAGAAGTCTAAAAGAAAAAATAGAATGCGCGTCGAACATTAGAATATATATCGATAGATACATACCTACTGTCCACCTCTGTTCTAGCTAAGTGCGGATTTCTTCATAGGAATGCAGTTATGAAACCAAATTAAATATAACAGTAACTTTCTCAGGAATAATATGTCATGACCCTGAGCTATTATAGAATGTACTTAAACATTGATTCCACGTAAGTAGTTCAAACTCTATATCGTACTACACTGTCCAGCAAGTCTTTTAGGATCTTACACTAGGCTTTTCTTTATCTAGATTTGTGCATACAGAAAACCTTCATCCTTATTTTTCTAAAACCCTCTTGTCCTTTCATAACCAGGCCACTGACAAAGTAATTAATTCTTGCCTTACCACCAACAGACACAGATACACTAAGTGGTGTAGCCTGTGTTTACCTAACAAGGGTTATTAACTGCACTTATTTGGCATCCTCATGATATCATGTCACAAAGCACTAGATGATATAAACAAAAGCTTTATTAAATCAAAACTCACAAGGCAATATCTGCCCTTTATAGTCAAAATTCACAAGGAATCCTATACAGTATATAGTCAGCATGAGTTCCTGAGGTTTAGAAACTTGGACCTCTACTATTCACACAATTTATTAACTTCCTATCTCCAACATAAAACAGTTATTTTGTATTCAGATTACCTGGTCCTCTTTAGAAATTGTCCTTCACTGTCGGCATATATTTTGGGAATATGTTTAATAAGGCTTTTACAGTTATACTTCGTAATCTTTAACATTTGTTTACTGGGAAAGTCTGACTGGGACAGAACCCGTTTTCAGTGGAGGCCTGGGGAGAAATGCTCCAGACGCATGTCTTTGGAATGTGGGAGGAAGCCGGAGCACCCAGAGGAAACCCATGTGAACACAGGGAGGATGTGCAGAGTCTGCACAGAAGGCACCCCAGCTGAGATTCAAACTGGAGAACCTCTTGCTGTGAGGCAAAAATACTAACCTCTGCACCACTGTGCCACCCATCTTCCCCCATCTGCTCGAACAAAATGTACTACGAAGCTGAAGGGTGTAAAAATAAAGGTGTTCCAGGATTACGTAACAGTAAGAGGCGATATAAATGTGACTGTTAATCCAGGTTCAGATGCCACATCTAAACTGCACCTACAATTTAGAGATGCAATGCATAAAGGGACTGGATTAAGGTGGTGCAAGATTTCCATCTGACCAATGTTTCCTGATGGTGATATAAATGCCAGTATATATATTTATTTTATTTTCATGGGGCTCTGCCTTGAATTAGATTTACTTTATTTACTTAGTGCGTCTTAGTGTTTTAGGTAGGCCATTCCAAACAGATCCCTTTTAAGCTATGACTTGAGCCACAGATGACAAGTTATAGCAATCAATATAATGTACATAAAAACATTGTTAAACAAAGTACAGCCAACACACAGAGTACACAATGAACATAACAGGAGAGTGATTAGCTGATTTAATGCACAGTTCTTCAAAGAAAGCACTGCTAAATCTCTAATGCCAGAAGACCAAATGCAGAATGACCAAAGTCGAAAGGCCAAATGTCAAAAACCTGGCAGAAAAAAATCTGAAGCACAAAATATCAAATATGTGAATGTATAAAACATACCAAAACACTGGTGGTGAGCAGCATCAGTCTGATACTTTGCAGCAATTTAAACTTGACAACATGAGGGTGTAATCTCCACAAGCTTCCCTACCCATGGTCAGGTATAAAATGGACAAGGCTGAAGCTTACAGTTTCCTGAGCTGCAACTCATTAGTCACTATTCATTTGAGACTCATTGCCTATACATTGTGTATTAGTATGCCAGCAAGGATCCATAGGCTTTTCAGTCTTGTCAGAGATTGTGCAAATCTGGAGTTAGTGTGCATAAATAAGAAGGGGGTGTCAAGCAAATTCCTCATATGGAGGATGCAGTGGCTGTTATCCCATGCAAAATTGCTTTTTGTCTTTTTCCATCTTGAAGCTTTTTCAGATTATGTGTTTTGTCCACCTGAAACTATATACAAAGTGGATTTATCCAGATGTAGTTGAACAATCTCTTCATTATAGTGGGTTGTAATGATGTCAAAACCAAACATGGCTACCACAGTGAATTAAACACCCTGGATTTCGTGGACTGTATAAAACATATTCAGTAAACAAGGGCAACATAAAAAGTTAATGAAGACTATGTATGTCATTCAGAAAAATCTCTCATACAATCCCTTTCACAACAAAATTATTCTTCTATGCCTTTTCCGCGTACGTAATGCAGTTTAATATTTTTATCATACTCAAGACCAAACTATCTCCCCAGCTCCACAGGAAGCCTTCTTGCATTAACTAATGTCTTATTTGAGTCTTTTTGAGTCTTTTCACTGTATAAAGTGATTCCTACTAAAAAAAAAAAAAAAACTCAAGATGTATGACCTTCAAAAATATATTGTGTTGTTTGTACATTAACTGTGTGGCATTCTTCTGTAACTGCTTCATCACTGCACCAACTTGAATTTGTCATTGTAACATGCAATTCTAACAATAATGAATTAAATATTGTAATTAGTTTAGTTTTGATTTTTTAACTAACTGTGTGGCATTCCTCTAATGTACAAAATTATATTTAATTTGGATATGTTTGTCAAGGAACTGTGTGACATTCCACTATTCTGTACTAACTATATTGTCTAAGTAATACTTAATTGTACTAATGCTGGTGCTTTACTCACTGGGCCTTTGCTGAAAATGGGCAGCCTGCCTAGATGAACTTCCCCGGTAAACAAATATAAAATAAAAATAAATAAATAAATAAAAATAAATATGGAAAGTACTATGGGGATGTATGGAAATAACGAATGAATGTGAATAGGCAGCCAACATGAAGCCATAAGCATGAATCAGTGCTATTGAAACAGCTACCATGAAGCCATAATAAAGTGGGATAATGCGTAGAAATGTAAAAAAAGTAGCAACAGAAGCTGACAAATATAGCATTTTAGATTACATGAAAGAGACACCAAGACTATTTGTTAGTATCCAGAAATTATCATAGAAGATGCACTGAATGCATGTGCTGAAGCTGCCCAAGTACTGCTATAATAAGCAGTAAAGCTAAAAAAAAATAAAACTACCAAAAAATACCTTACTTTACAACAACTCAAGAATACACCTTGGTATCAGAACAACTCCAGCTGAAACATCATATAGAACCACCACCAACAACTGATGACATATTGAACCCCTTAACTGGTGACCATTTTCAGGAGATATGTTCCCAGAATACTGTCTGGTTTGGGTTATATTTGCTCTTTGATCTAAAACACCCCTTGATAATCCCACTTTCATTTTCTTTGACACAGCCTAAAGCTTTTATGGGAAAGTAAGCAAGAAAATCTCAAATAGGGGCCTGCCTCTCAGAGCATGTAAAATATCTGTATTTTGCTATAACGTATAAAATTGACAGAATATATTGGTTTTCCCAAGAGTATTATTGTTGGTTCTCATTTCATAAGAACATACCAGTAATATGATTCTGAAAGATACTGTGTTTGTTAGCTTGAAAAACTGGAAAATATATGGCCCGCTATTGTGATTCTAAGACTTGTAAATGCAAGTTCTGGAATTAAGGAAAAAAACAGTAAGAAAATACAAAACAGTGAATACTGAAAACCACTGTTCTCCTTTTAAGTTGTTTTTGCAGCTGAGCAAGCTCCCCTGACCCTCTAAATGTGAAGCACAAGTCCCCACAAAAGTCCAGAACTTGTATATATACCACCTCTAAGATTGCCATACCTCTGTGAGAAGGTAATATTTTAAGAAACATATATTAAGCCTGAGATTGCTTTAAGTCTGTATTTTCACTCATTCAGTCAGTCTCACTTTTCCAAGATTTACACTAACAAGTCTCAGAAAATATAATTAACAAAATATACATTTTTTGTGCAATGAATGGCAAAACCACAGTATTCAAATGGCTATGTAAGACTACTGGTGGTGCCTAGCAATAAAGGACCATTTTACTCTAATTGTATAAAGTATTGTAAAAAAATTCTCACAATAATATAACATTACCCTCCGATACAACATTCGCTTAGCTGGTCATTCTAGCTGTAAAGGCACATACACAACTTTATCTTCTTGTAATGCAGTTTATTGCACAAGTCTAAATGTTAAATGGGGGTGTAAGTCACTTTGATATTCAGGGGAAATACATAGGATTTTTACTTCTGATGTAATGACTAGCCAGTAAAGTAGTAGTTTAAGCCATTATGGTACTCAGCATATTAGACAGAAGTTCACCATAGCAAACGCTATAAAAACATATATAATGCAAATTGTCAGACTGGCAGTAAAGGCACATGAACTAAATGCACAGGGTCCTGTCTTTGAAAAGCTATAACATAGTCGCAGTTTGAGATTTCATTACAAAACTTTCTGCTAACAAAACAGGGTGTTCAACTATAAAACACACCTAAGAATACAATTTTTACCTTACAGTATTCAGTGCAGCATACCTCTGAATTTGGTTCCACAGTTTTAGACACTTGAAAGCATGGCATGTTGGCAACTGTATTTTTTTCTGGTGAAATATTGGATTTTTACTTTTGACATAATGAGAACTTAGTACACAAATATTCTGGACATTAGTTTTACCTGACTTTTTGTGTAAAGGTAAAGAAGCACCAACATGGAAATCAGGCATAGCGCTAGATTGTGGCAACAAAAGTCCTCTGAAATGCTGGATTTACTAGCTGTATATGACATGTTATATTTTGATTCCCTGAAGGGAATTCACAATAAAATACAAAAGGGACTTTTAATAACTTTTAATAACATACTTGGGTACAAAACATATAGTGGCCTTGTAGAATATATTCTTTCAGAGATGGTGCACTACCTTTAACTGAGAAGGAATTACATAAATATAATGGCCATGTTGTTCTTTGATAGTTACTGTCTCCTCCAATAAATCATATCAGTAATCATTCGCTAGTGATGTAACTGCCTTTTGCATTCATTACTTGTTACAAAAATGATACTCACATTCATTATACTTCTGATGCTTCTTTGAGAAAAACATGAAAATCCTAACGTCGGCAGTAATGTATTTCCACTTGCTGCTACAGGGCACTCCACCATATGTAAGCTCATGCAAAATAAATAAAAAATAAATACAGGTGTATTTCTCTATTGGTAATGAATATTTTTGCCACAATATTCACAGATCTATCTATTTTTTTTCTGCTAGAAAAAAGTAAGAGATAATCAAGTCACAGCAGAGTACCTCAATGTAGAGCTTTCATTTGCAAAGTTCTGTCCTAATCCCACCAAGCTACAACAATGATCACTTTAATGTAATTGGTCTCGGCTTGCAACTTGTTTTCAATCCCAACTTACTTATCATGCCCCTAGGCCCTTCTAATGTCATTTTTTTTGTGTTCTTTGTCTTTTGTGACTACCAAGAGGAGCAAGTCATTCAAGGTGTTCACCTGTTCTCTCATGAACTTAATCTCCCTTTTATGTTTTACCTGTTTGACTAACTTGTTTTTATAACCAGCTTCCTTGCTTTATTATATTCCTGCTGGAACTTTTTAGACATTTTCATTTACTGTAGGCCCTTTTTACCCATAACAACTACAATTGCATCATCTGTGAACCATACTGGCCTCTGCAGCATTTGTTGATGTAATCTATATGTTAACAAGCATGTACCAACCCCTTTATGAAAACAAACCCATGGCTTAATTGCTATTGTTGGCCAAGGACAGCTTGCTGGGCCAGAGCGATTCAACAGATTATTTTTGGGACATATATCTGATGGCTCATGTGAAGCCCAAAAACAGGACTCATTATAACTTCATAAAGATTAGCTTCCAAATTCCTATAACCTGCCTGGTCCAGAAAAAGGTATTTTCAAGTTTGTGATTGGCCATGGCTACCTGTAAATGGAAATATTCTGTAGCCACTCGTTAATAATAACAATGCTCTCTTTTCTGTTATCTGACTGAAGCAGCATCTTAGTGAATGTGTTTTTGAATATCAAATGTTGTAATTCTGAGAATAATCCACAGTTCTTAGCCTAAATATCATGACAACGTTGAGCAGGGAAAATTATGAATCTGTAATTTGACTCACTGTGTGCAGCTGTATTTAAATGAACAGACTTTTTTCATCAGTTCTAGGCCATAGCCTTATAAGATGTCTCATGTTATTATTATTATTTTAGGCATCAGAACATAAAGTGCCTGGACAAACTTGGTGTTCGCACACTGTAGCTCTCACTTTCAACTACCATACATTTGAGGAGTCTGCATGCTCCAGGTCAGACATGATAGTATTTTCCTGCTATAAAGTCAGAGTCTTCAAGAATAATATTCTTTCTGGCTTCTCAGTACTTTGGCTAATCTATGTTCATAGTCCATTTTTTTACTTTTTTATATGCTACATCTTAATGGTTATGAATTAGCATAGGCATTTTTGTTCATAGGTTCATAAATGTTAATGATCACAAGGGCATTTTTAAGCCTAGCTCACTCAACCCCACGCAAGTGAGACAGGGTGCACAGACCAAGCCAACTGTATGTAAGAACACCAAAAAAAGTCCAGGACCAAGGAGATAGATAAAATAAAGGATTTAATGTGACAAAAAAGCAAAAAGCAGCATACCGGTTTCGGCAAAACTTAAAGCCTTCTTCAGTACATAAGCTAACATGAATCCATTACACATTTAAATAGTGCCAAGTTACACCATAGCAAACATCTAGGCCATTAAAACATAGAATTAGTGAACATCTCAGTGATATAAGAACTAAAAGAGTATCTAATGCTCTCTATAAACACTCAGTGACCCATGTTACTGCCAAATTTCAATTTACAGTTATTAGAATCCAGTGAAATAAATCCGATAAAGCAGGTTGGCATTCTATATTAAATAAAAAAGAATCTGGTTGGATTGTCAGGCTGAGGGCTTTGTTCAAGCCTGGCCTTAATGAATTAAGTTAATTCTGGCTTGTACCAATCAGCTTTGGCTATGGTGTAACTTGGCACTATTTAAATGTGTAATGGATTCATGTTAGCTTATGCACTGAAGAAGGCTTAAAGTTTTGCCGAAACCGGTATGCTGCTTTTTGCCTTTTTGTCATATTAAATCTTTTATTTTATCTATCTCCTTGGTGCTGGACTTTTTTTAGTGTTCTTACACTTTTAAGCCTATCCATGCATATCAAATCTCTGGCAAGTTCTCGTACCCTTGATAAGTGTAAGCAGGGGCTTGGAAGATGAACCATTTACAGGCAGCATATGTCCATTACAGATATAGTTGGCAAACCAGGGATACATTTCCTGTTCCCCATCCAGTTGTTCAAGTTAGACTTGAATTGGGTTAGGGAGGAACTCTGCTTCACATGGATGGGAAGCCTGTTCCAGAGATGGGGTAGTCTCTGGGATACACACATGTCTCTCCAGTAGGTCCTAATTGTATCTTAGGCAAGTCGGGTGCTATTTGTTTTGCAGATATGTTGGAGGTCCATCAAAGTGGGGTCTGACAATGCCTTGTATGCTAGGCATAGATCTCCCATCAACAGCCTGTAGGAGACAAAATATAGAGACAGGGCCTTGAGGCAATCTGCATTTGGCATGCTACTTATGCCTTGTATTCTTTTAGTGAGGAACTTCTGGTTAGTTACATAACAAAGGGGGCATTGTACTCAGTGATAGGTCCGATGAATACCAAATGCAGTGGAACAATGACTTCCTTGGCTCTAGATGCCATACCTTTGTTTATAAGTTGCACAACATAAAATGATTCCTTTCTGCTTAGACATGTGATGGTCAAAGGCTAGATTACTGCCTATGTGTCCCCAAGTCCCTGACTACTGGGTCAACTTTTAGGGGTGTGTTGTCAATATGATAGTTGCCAGGAGTGGATGACTTCCCAAGGGATACTATTATGCATTTCTTGGCATTTAGTTTTAGTCCATACCAGTTTCATGTAGCTGTTTGTATAGGGTTTCTGTAAACAGTTTCACTTAGGCAGCAGTGTTCTCGGGTTTATGGGGGCTTGAAATTTTGCCAGGTTATCACATAATAGTAGGAAGTTAGCCTTAGAGTAGTTCTTGAATATTCCAGGGTTAGTGGATCCCAGTTTTATTTTTACTTTGAAGGAGACCATTTTGACCTTACCAGAGAAGATATTACACTAGGTGGTGTGAAGTACTCTCCCATATTAGTGAGGACCAGATCCAGTATGACTGCACCCCTGGCTGGTGTATTGACAATCTGGTGCAGGGATTTTGTGTTTACAAAATCCAGGAATCTCTGTGCCTGTACATTTGGTGTCATATATGATTCCCAATTAATAGTGGGGTGATTAAAGTCACCTATGAATATGGCATTGGGGTGGATGGTGAGTGTTTCCAATAAGTTTAAATACATGTTATGGGTTTTCTGGGTCATAGAGGGGGACCTATATCTGGCAAGAATGTGGTATGGGATTTTGTCTATAGTTTTTTGGCCAAGGGGAAGCTCAAGTGCACTGAACTGTCTGACTAGCCTTAAGATATATTTATTTTTGATGTAAATCGAGACACCTCCACCTTTAGTCCATGTCACTGTAGTAGCTGGTCTAAATGTGTGGAAGGCATTATAACTTCACACTGTCAGTGTGCTCTATGCAGCTTTAATCCATGTCTCAGTAACCACAAAGATGTCAGCATTCTCTAGGCTAAAGAGAGCTACTAGGGAGTGGAGTTTTTGTTTAGCCTCCTAGCACTGAACAGTAAAATTTTTAGATTTTCTTGGTTTTAATTTGCTATGTTGGAAGTACTTTTGTTTGACATTGCCTAAAAAGGCACTGTGTGGGAGGAGAATGTTTAGCTAATATTCAAAAGCCTAGAGGGGAGAGGTGTAGACCATCCCTGGCAAAGTAATTCAGTCTACTGACCATCTCCCTTCCATGCTGACAAATATTGTACCCCCTTAGAATCACACCAGAAATGAAGCCAATTATTAAAGTCAGTCATCCTTTGTATGTATTGGCATCATTTTTGGAGAAGGTAAAATGCTGCTCACTGCTAGGCACAAACCAGTCTGGGCCACATATTCTGAGAGCTCATGATGTATGCCTTCATATAGTTTAAGAAGTTATATCTCAGGTCATTTACACCCACTTGGACTATGACTGTGTCCTACTGTCACCTGTGTTCCAATGACCTGAGAACATGTGTAATGTGGCAGATCCTGGCCCCTGATAAGCAACTGACAGTGACTTTACTCACCCTGGTGAGAGGGACATCAGAGTGTCTCACAGTGGAGTCTCCAATGACCAGAATGTTGGATTGTGTGGTGGCTTGCATTATGGGCTTCATGAGATGTGGCTGTATGTGTTGATGTGGGTGTTGTTTTGAAAGAGTGCATTCAGGGCTGCTGAGGAGATTTGTTATGTGCACTTGATCTAGAAGGTCTTTGAAGTTTAGGAAGGTTACATTGAAGTGCCTCAGCATATGTGGGTCCATGTGTCTGCTTTGAATTGCATGTGATGGGTGCAGAGTATGTACTGCTGACAACCTTATTGACATTAGGAGTGCCTTTATGTGAGAATGACTGAGTTTATATGAAAGCTTTGCCTTCAGTGACATTGTGTATATACATCTCTCACATACCGTATCAGTTGTTTTAGAAATAACTGGTTGTCAGTAAACAAGAAGCAAATTTCTACATTGCCGCAGAATGCCCATATTCAACAAGCTGGTAACAGAGATAGCAGCAAAGTTCATATCCATGCCAACAAACCCTTTTTATTTGATTAGACAGTTGAAGTGCAAATGTAAAGTAATATCAGCAGTATCCAGTTTGCAACTCTGGGGGTATTGTTTGTCACTGCAACATAACTGTGCTGAATGCAACTAGGTATTGGTGAAATTTCAATGGTACTTTTACAGGAAAAATATCAACTCAAGGAGTCTGCATCTATACAGGGCATTGCCAAACACTTGAAGTGAAACTAATAAGTAGACCCTGATGATTTATGGATGAAGTATTTAGGCAGATATTCTGAAGTTAGCTTAAACACCAGGAAATCAAGCAGTACTTACTGAAGAAAATGAATTAGCTTGTCAAGAATGATTAAAAGAGGGGAGTTGCCTGAATGGCTACAGCCTGGCTACTACTAGTGCTGGTCTCACCTCAACTTTATGCTGTTGAGATACAATGCACCTTTATTTTTTCTCTCACCACAAGCAAAACTGTATCACCAATCCCAGGATGAGAAGCAGGCCACAGGCCCTTTGGTGATCCATAGTCTTGTCCCAGTCATGGAAGGGTCTGTGGCCTTTTTGTAGCCTTCTCCTGGTAGATGCCTTCAATAGCAACCATACCGATCAAGAAGGTGAAACACAGACGCTTACTGCCAAATCAGAAACAGTCAGCAATCAATGCACTCTGCTATTTCTGTCACCAGGAGCAAATATAAGCACAGATTCCAAGCTGGCATCTATGAAGCAGTTATTAGGGTTTCCAGTTATCAGCAGTCTCCAGGAAATAATGCCCTATGTTTCTTCTCTCACCAGGTGCAAAACAGAAGCACTAATCCCAAGATGACTACTGAGAAGCAGAATGTGGGCTCTTCAGTAATTGGTAGTCTTGGAGTAGATGTTGCAGATTTTAAAGGTTAAATGGAAAAATGGTTTAATATCCTAAGATCTGCAGTGTGATATGAAAGAGGGGTGTAACTTATGATGCAGCTGAAGATCCATTGATTTTAAAAGATCAGTATAGACTGGAAGGAGTGGGCACTTTGTATTCTGGCTCTATGGAATACAGTGGGATGGCCAATTAATTTAAATAGTTGAAGGAGAATGATTTCACAAAATGATAATTTTGTGTTTACTCAAAATAGCCAATGAAAGAGGAGAGGGAAGGAGATATGTGGTCAAATTATCATAAGGGGCAAGCAACTAGAAAGGCAGATGAATAAAAATAAAACACAGTGTAAAGAAAATAAATCAAAGCATACAAAACAGAGGAAGGTAATAAAGCAATGAAAAATACAAGAAAGCAAAAACAAATGAACTTTTCCCTCACGACAAATTGTATCAGAGTTTAGGTGAGCTTTTCCAGTGTGATTTCTTTCCCCAGTTTAGACATATTCTTCCTACAATTACTAATTTTCTTCATAAAGATAAATATTTTAAGAGTATCCTGCTTTATTAAATAACTAAAATCATCCTAACAATTAGTTTCACAAACTTTATGGTACTTTGGACATTAATACCTTTGTTTGTAAAATAATAATGCTAATGCTACTGTTACTAGTGATGCTACTACTAATAATATAGTGCTGCCTGCACTGATGGTGCATCAGGATAAAACGACAATAACAGTCCTGGCTAACCAAGTTTGAAGAGTGGCTTGGATGCTTGATAACCCATGCAGGGAGGATGGATGTGCCCATCCTGGGCAGGATGGAAGGTGGTTCTTGCCTGGTTTGTGCCATGGCTCCGGTGACAGACCCCTGCTTGGGTGGTTGGAGTTGTTAGGGTTTGGTCATGGCCACCCAAGTTAGTGATAATAACCTCTGCCGCTGCATGCAGTGGAGCATGCATGTACTGAAGGGGTGGGTATGGATGGTCCTCATGGTAATGTGAATGCTGACATCACCACCCAGATGGGAGCTATCTTCATAACTCTAAAATACTCTCATTGCTGAGATGTTAGTGAAAGCATAAAATACCCACATAGATGCCTGGATGAAAGCCCCTTGGATGCTTGACGGTCAGCACGCATGGGAGCAAAAATAATACAATAGAAAATAGGAAAGTGTTTTTCTTTTTAACCCTGTGTTATCATATTTAAGGGTGAGGTTATTATTTTAAAGCACAGAGGTTGAGAGGTGTATTTAGTCAGGTCAAAAAAGAAGACTGCTAAATAAAACAGCACAAGCTAAGTCAATATTTTTAAAATACTGCCATCAAGTGAAGTAAATAATTTTTACACTACGGAACTTGCCCAAGGAACTTCAACAGATGATAGACACAAACACACAGAAAAAGTATCAAACTACTGTCCCCTGCATCTAGGGGCTGTGCTAAAGTAGTGTAACATTTACTGAGAATATCATAATGCATAGGTAGCAACAAATAAAGCAAGGACAAGCAAAAGTCAAGTAAAATAACTTCAAATATTAACAAAACAGCCTCTGAGATTCAGAAGCATGTCTAACATGTTGTAGCAAGATCTACTGTAGAGTGGCCAAGTGGTGGGATTTGTCTGAAAGGTAATTATCAATTAAGAGAAAGGAAGTTAGCTCTCAGCCATTAACTATTAACGTTTCCACTTGTGTAAATGTCAGTGGTGGGGACAGAGGTGGTTTGCAAGGGTGGTTAGGAAATTTGCAAGTAGCAGTAGGAAGAATGTTGCATGCATGTGAGTATGCATGTGCATAACCATAACATGAAGATGTAACGAGGCTAGCTGTAAGGCACGAGTAGTTCTCAATGTCCCTATGAAATTGTATTCATTGAAATGAGGAAGGAGTGGAAGTATATAAAATCAGACAGGGAAAGAGCAAGCAGAAGTAGCTGCACAACGACACTAGGTGATTTGCTCACATTGACTAATGTCAATGTGACACCCCTGACCCCAGTTAAAAATGGGAAACAGAGGGCGACAATGACAGTGTTGACAGGGAAGGATGGTGTGGCAGTGGGGTGTGTGGAAGATGGGTAACATTTTGGGGGGAACAGTGCCATTTTCTTTTTTCTATTATGAAAGGTAGATGGGGAAGGATGTATGGGGAAGTTAGGAGATGGAAAGAGGGTAAAGGTATGGAAGTAGGGACACACAAACAAACAAAATACAAAGTCCAGTAAAGGAGAAGGTGACACCAAGCTGAGGTTTGATACTAGATATATACACATACTGAGAGAGGGAGAGAAGTGACACACAAGGGAGGAAAACACAATGATGGGGTATAGAGTGGGGACACAACTCCTGATTGCAGTGTCTGGGCCTTACTCAGGAGAAGGTCAGTAATTACTGTGGCTACTCTCCTCGCTGGACTCTGCCCCAGATGACACACAAGGTAGTGTCAGGCAACAGTGTGAATCTTCAAGCTGCACAAGGACCCTCTGAAGGCCAATGTGAGCATCAAATCAGTGGTACTCGAACTCTCGTATCACATCAGGAAATGGTGTGATCCACAGGTGATGTTACCAGAAAGAACTATAACACTCTCCCCAAGTGACTGTCCACCAGAGGCCACTGTGGACACCTCCAAGTCACCCTGATGGAGAGGCAGGTCTGGAGACAGATGGTGAGTTGGCAGGAGATCAATGGGTACAATGACTGGGTAGGGACAGGCACAAGGCACAACTGTGAGAGATGCTGCATAAAATAGCAACATAAATGGAGAGAAAAAAATACAGAAAATAAAAATATAAAAGTAAGATAGTGACAAGGGGGGAGAGAAGCATATTATTATCCTTTCTATATCTGATGATCAGCCTTACAGGTGCCTACAGGAGTACTGTACAGCCAGTAGATATGCACCTATACCAGGATCCATAATGATGATTAGGTATACAATGTCAATACTTTTTAGATATGTACATGCAGGGGTACAGTAAAACTGTACTGTTGGCCTGGAGTGTACAACAGTGTTAGGATGGTGCTGTTGGCCATATGAGAGCATGGAGTGTGTGTGGGCATGCTGCTCTGGATAAGTTGTATGGGACAGGGACAAAGACAGGTCATGCAGACATGCATAGTATTAAAATGTATGCAGGCCAGCATGCATATGATGTCAGTCAAATCCACAAACAGACAAGCAAGTAGTGTCAACACAGGCACATTCCAGCATATGATTACCAATCACTGGACTGTAGGCTGCTATGCAACATGGTAGAGCTGTTGAAATGTACAAATGCCATCAGTGTGCTAGATGGAAGTGGCAACCTCCATGGACATATGGTAGGGTGATGCAAGCCTATATGATGATATGCATATCCTGGCTGCTGTACACTCAGCAGCTCAGTGGCAGTGTTCATAGTAGACGTCTGTGTCAAACAGCTCTGCATTTCAGGTACCATGTAGTAGTGGACATGCTGTATGGGCAGACTGAGCTAAGCATATTTATGCAAATGTGGAATATGAGGACCTCCTGAACCTGCATGGTGTGCATATGGGTAGCATGCATGCCAGTATATATTCTGATATTGTGTCCTGAAGTATATAGTACTGTTGCATAACAGTACTACAGGTATCTATATAGATTTATAACAGTGACTAATAACATGCTGTTATGATATACAAAATTTACTATAAGATGACAGGCACCAGACTCTCCCCTCTGTCTGGACAGATGCCCCATTCTCCTCTGGTACAGCATCTTATTCTCTGTAATCTGTTTCTGATCTAAAAAGCATTAACAGGAAATACAAGGGTCATTAATTAAATGTCAAGCAAGGGATCATTTAACTATATCTGAAATAACAGGACAGTTATCTGCCTTCTATATTAACTGAACATCTCAGGTCCATTCTGGCTGACCTCTTCTTCCTATTGGCATAGAAGGTCAGAATGGCTCATCCTTAAGTCACTGCAGTGGTGCCTACATTGCTCACCACAGTGGCTGATGCCACCACCCTTGCAAGGCTATGTTTGGTATCTAGTTTTTACTGTGGCCCCTTGTAGTAGTTCTCCTGCAGGTGCTCCCATAGTCTCTGTACACAAAGTACAGAAATATTTTATCCTCTTTAGCATGTCTCCTGGGTGCCCTGCCACACTCATTGCCTTCAGACGTTATAGTCATATATCAGGTATATATCATATATCCAGAGAAAAATGGTAGCTCTCTTATGGCCATGTACATTGCTATAGCTGATGTGACACACCTCCTTGGGCAACATGTTTGTGTGACCAGTCACAGTGCCACCATACCTCTGCAGGTGTATACAGGGAGTGATAGGGTGGTGTTAGGCTGTGGAATGTGGCATTTAAGGAGTGTATCAGCAGCATAGTACCTATCAATAATTTACCCCAAATTCTTACTGTGGCCAAGAACCCCCACACACACACACACACACACGCGCACGCCCCCAGCACATTACAGGTACTCATGAAAGTGCAAAATCTTGAACAAGCCTGACAGTAAGACCTGGATGAAGTGTACTGTGTGGTGCAATTGTGATTCAGGAACCTATTGACTGTGCTTGAAATTGCAAGACAAAAACAGTCATGGCAATTTCCATGCTCATTCCACAACAGGTGTTTGCCATACAATAACAACCTGTGGAGTGAGAAAACACTGCCAAAAGCTTAAACTCTGTCAGTTACACAACCACACAGGAGACATAAGTGATTGGGGAGTGGTTTTATTTGTAATTTCATTATAACATACGCTGTACTTGTCTGCTGTTTGCTGAACTACCTGAAACTGTGTTGGGTGAGGGTTGAGCTACTGCATATAGCTGACAACAGGTGCATACTGTCTTGGATAATGTGAGCAAGGATAGGAGTTTAAGCTATGGCATAATGTCTGCAGGTAAAGGTATGTAATAGATTTAATGCACAAAAGTAAGGTGTGCTATGTTTGTTAGCACTTGGGATACATAGTCCCTGGTATAGGTCTAGGACAGTGTATGTGTCCCAGTCACTGTTAATATGTAGTTTATGAGAGATGTTTTGTTTGATGCCATGTAACTTGTCTATGCTTCCCCTTATGCCATGGTGCCTGTATAGGAGGGTTACTTCTGTCATGGGGGCATCATTCAGTGTGAACCCTTTGTGTACAACATATGTTTTTCTGCTATCAGAGTCAGTGCCACAGTATTTGTAGTTTGCCGAGTGCGGGGGGTTTGGAGGTGGCCACCTGCACTCCTAAGTAGTGTGCATGTATTGCACTGTGTACTACGCATCCTTCCATGGCATGACTACATGACTGGTTTGCCCCTGTAGCTTTTACAATCACCTCCCATTATGGCTTGCATATGTGAAAAGAGTTGTATGTGTCTTTGTACTCATAGGAGAAGGGTGTTTACAGTACCATGGAGTAAGTCTGTTGGCCTGCTAATGATCCACTGGGTTATGCAGCAAACTCTAGTGTTTTGCCTTTTTTCCATCCTTACTGTAAGTGAGGATTATCCAAGGCCTCTGTAGCATGTCTGACCTTCCCCATATGAGAGGCCTTAGGTGAACAATCATAGGGGATTGTACATATACATCTTGAGGGATGGTCTAGTGTAGACCTCAGCCTACTGTAGGTCTACACACACACTCCTCTCACTGATCATATCCTCTTGAGTACAGTGTGATAGCAGGCTTACTGCAGTTACCGTTTACAGTGCATGCCAGTTTCAGGGGTGTTGTAGAACAATGGCAGTCACATCTACTGCCAGGCCTGTAGCACTGCCAAAGTTTGGAGGAACTTCCATAATGAAGTTCACCACACTTGTACCCATCAAGACTTTTGACAGAGATGGTATGTTTGCTACAATGGCCCACAGACACACAGAATACAACATCTGACCCAGATACACCTGTGTTAATACAAGGTTACCTATGCAGGGTAATGTGACACCCTGCTATGTTTCACAACAACAACCAGAAGCATACTGTACCTACTTTTGTAACATGAATGGCAATCATCCATGTGGAATGTGTCACATCATGGGTAACATATAAAACAGGTCATGTCAGCACTGGGCATTGAGGTGTGCTGCTGGAAAAATTCTACCAGACAGAAAGTGATATCTTGATAAAGGCCCTCTGTAAACGTGGTTGGCAGATGTTTTAAAATGAAAGATTTTATTGGGCTTTCTGTGAGTGTACCTGGCAGGATATTTTACTGCAGCTTACTGCTGTCAGTGGCCGGAATAGTACATATGAAAAGGCCACAGAATGGTCACTGACATCCTAGCACATGCATGCACTAAGGCAATGCACCTGGCACAGGAGAATAGGGACACAAGTGGGGGCATGCTGGCAGAGTCATCACTGACAGACATGAAGGAGTTCCTGGCATCTCTGCCTGGGGGTCCAGTGAGTTCTGGTATCCATGATGGAGTTCTAGATCTGGATACTGAACTGCACAAAGTGCCTTTATATCACTTGTCAATGTCTCAGGTGGGTATATCATAACATGTGGTACTATTTTGATTCAGAGCCAGACATCTAATGAGCATGGCTTCTTTGTTGTTACATAACATAAAGTTTCCATTGCACCCTGTTACAGAGGAATAATTATATTGGCTGTAGCTGTTGGTGAAGGGTGCACATATTGTCTTAATTATGCTTATGTCTTGTCACAGGTGCTGTGTTTTCAGCTTCCTTCACTGGGGTATAGACATGCCTGATACTGGGGAACTATTTGGGCTTCATAATGATAGCAAGCCAAATCCTGTCACAGCTGGGGGTCATGGTGTCAGTGGTAGACATAGGTAGGTATATGTAATGCGATGGACATATCCTGTCCTGTGTCTGTGTATCCCACTCCTCAGAACCAGGATGCCACATTAGGACAGAACATGACTGACACTGCCACACAGAAAGTGCACTCATCTCCAATGTCAGTATCAGCCTTGGTTGCTGCCATTTCCACTGTGTGTGAGGAGGATGGTCTGGTGTTGACATACATGTGGTCAGCCATGCCGTGGTTGTTACCACCCTCCTGAGCTGTCTTTATGGCCATTACACAGGATTTGTGTAGAGGCAATTTACATGGACAGGCAGAGACAATATAACCATAACTGTGCTGGGTTGGGTAGTATTGGTCTGCATGAAGACCTGTGGGAGTGCCTGGGCCAAATGTGGAGCATTATGGACTGATGGCATTGGACATCTGTATGCTGTAGATGCCCCTTTGTAACCATGTATCATGGTTACTGCTTTTCCTGTGTCTGTTCCAGTATGGAAGGCAGAGGGTATGGTCTAGTATCCGTAGTGCCACCACCTGCAATCCACCTCCAATCTACCATCAAATGTTGAGGGCATTACAGGACAATGTAGACACAGACACAAATGGTGAGTTCATACTGAGACCACCTGTAGAATATCACATTGTTTATGCATACAGAGCATTCCATCTTCTCTATATGGTATAGATCATGCCTGTGAATTTTCTCAGAAAGGGCAGTTCATGGACGGGGATCTCTCCACTGGACCCTGGCAAAGTGCTATATCATCTACTGCCTGGAGTTGAGTCCATGCAGACCCACACATAACCATCAGCACTGCCCAACACTGCCCAGTCACAGTACATGGAGACACCACTCTCTCTCTCTGCCATTCTTCCCGACTCTTCACACTTACCTGTCCATTACTCACACAGTCACACACATCATTACCCTGCACCCCCAACACATTGCCTCTTCTTGGCACTTATTACTGTGGTCTTCCTCACCTGTGCAATGATGTCAAGTGTGGTCTGCATTATGTTACTCTGCCACGTGGGAACCCTGCATCTGATGCACAGTGTGGCCAGCCTATTCTTGCTAAAACATAGTGTAGAAATTCAACCAACTGTGATGAGGTGGACTGAAAAAGTGCCATATCTCACTGTTTCATTCTTTTTGCACTTTTCAGAATAAAAGTCACAATAATATTCTGGTTGTCTGATCAATGCAATTTAAATTGTAGAATATACCAGATGGTCCCAATAGAATCCTCAGCCAAACGAGAAAACGATGTAGTATAATGACACTGATGGATTCAGCACCCAGGAAGCACGACAAACTTCAAAGTTCCATCATACGAACTCCTTTATTTGTTAAAATATAGACAGACAAGCGCTTTCACGCACCAAAGTGCGCTTCCTCAGATCTTCACATTAAATCACATTTTTCAGGAAGTATATATACCCAGTATAATTAAATTAAATTCAATTCAATTAATTGTTCACTTAGTATAATTAATCAATCAACATGCATAACATAATTGGCAGTGTTTGTTAGATGCATACAGAGCCAGTATGAAACGAATTCAACGTATCACTTCTGTAGAACCATTTAAAAACTGGGATTTCATCGAGAGACATACTGAGGCATATTACAATACCATTAAGATGCATTTCTCATAGATGTTAAAAAACAACCTAGTATATGTTAAATTTCCTTAATAATCATGTAAAAATATAAAAAATATATATGTATAAATATAATGTTTGTATATGTATAAATATACAAACTTCTGTATACTGTTTAACTTTCACCTAAAATATATTTGTCCATACAGTGTTTTATTTTAAAAACCATGCAAATAAAAATATAAAATGTGTATATATGCTCTTTCTAGATAGTTTAAAGTCTAAAACTCTTAAGAATATGTATGTGTTAAACACATACTTTAATACTATGTATATAAAGGTGCCTTATTTCATTCTCAGTAAATGTATAATTCTATATGTATTGCATATAACTATTATTGTATATGTTAATGTAGTGTTATATATTTATGAATATAAGTATATGTAAGATAAAATCCGAAGATATTGTTGTATATTCATCATAATGTCTATAAATATTAATCTTTAAAATATGCATATGAATAATATTACATGTCTATATTAAATGAATAAATAGTTAATAAATAATAAATACATAAATATTCAACGTATAACTATATGAGTAATAAATTAATCAAGTCAACAATATACATAAAAAATGTGTATATGAAACATTATTATAAAGTGTAATTATGAAATATATTTATAAAATACCAACATACTATCAAATAAATGTGCTCTTCATGTGTATATGCAATATTTAAACTATATCTATACTTTAAATAGCAAATCTACATAACGCATCTGGTCTTGTGGTGTGAGTGGGAATAATAAAATGTTACCAGCATCATTACTTGTATATCCTTCCATCTAATATTGGTTTAATACAAATACTTTGATTCAAGCCTGGATGTATGTGAGCCCCTAGTTTTAAAATCCATGCTAATTCAATATTTGCTAAAGTGTTCACATTGTCACCCCATCTTTTATTCAGACCTACCAGCTGCAATACTCTAAATCTAAAACTGTGTTCTCTAAACTCATTTATATGTTTGGCCAGAGCATTTTTTTCATTCTTTTTCTTTATCTCATAGATGTGATTATGCATCCTCTGTTTAAACTTTCTCTTGGTTAAGCCAACATAGAATGCATCGCACACTATGCATGTCGCTAAATATATTAAATTTGTAGAGTTACAGCTTGCATAAAACTTAGGTTTGAACGTAATGTTCATTTTGGGGTGTTTATATATTTGTGTGTCACTAATGTACCGACACATACTGCATCTTGTGCATGGAAAAGTACCTACAGTCTTGAATTGTATCTGTTTAGGTATCATACCCTTGCTCTCTTTAAAACATAATAGCTGTTTTAAATTAGGTGAATTCTTGTATACAAATTTGGGTTGCTCTCCTACTATGTTCCTGATAACTTCATCTGTAGTCAGGATCTTCCAATTTTGTATAATTATATTCCTCAAATCAAAGCTATCATTTGTGTACTGCATTGTATAGGCAATTCTATTGTTTCTACTTGATGCTACACTTTTATTCACTTTCTGTTTTCTAAACGGTATCCTATAACTCTCTACTGACTCAGCTGCAAGATCATGTGTTGAAAGAGTTTCATTTTTTATACCTTGTACTAATTTTCTATTGTATCCTCTTTCTAAGAATAACTTCTCCAAGTTGTCTGCCTCTTTTAATAATATTTGTTTATTACCACATAATCTCTTTATCCTGATATATTGGCTTTTAATTATGCCTGGAAACACATGTCTGGGGTGCATGCTATTATAATGTAGAAGGGTATTCCTCCAGCACGACTTCCTGTATAGAGTAGTTTCTATCTGGTTTCCATTGATGATGATATTAATATCTAAAAAACTAACCTGGGTATATGACCATTCCATAGTGAATTTTAAAAACTTAGTAGTAGATTCTAAATATATTAAAAATTCATTAAATTCATTCAAGGTACCTTCCCATAAAATCAGAATGTCATCTACAAATCTTCTATACATTCTAATATTATTTTTATATATTGCATTATTCAATAGGTTGTTTTTCTCCCAATTAAAAACCACTAAGTTAGCATAAGTATTCGCAACGGGGGTGCCCATGGCAACTCCCCATTGCTGTAAATAATACTTGTCTTTGAACATAAATACATTATTTTCAAGAACCGTCTGTAAAAGATAAGACAATAAAGTTTGTTCATCTCTATCAAAATCAGTATCCAAGTTCAGTACTTCCCTCATGGCTTGTAAACCATATTCGTTTGGTATGCTGGTAAAGAGATTTTTAACATCTAAAGTTATCAAGATGCAACCATCCAATACATTTATACGTTCTATATTAAACTTCTTAATGCCATCCAATAAATGATACGTATCTTTAAGAATAGTAGGGATGGAGTCAACTATGGGTCTTAGTACAGTTTCTAAATATATAGATATACTCGAGGTGACCCATCCCCTGCCTGAAACAATCGGGCGCATTGGAAGTGAGAATGTTCCTTTATGTACCTTGGGCAATCCTTTCATGCAAGGTATCAATGGTAAGTCAATAACCAAAAAATCATACAGTTCTCTATCCACTTGTCTACACATTAAAAGATCATAAATATCCTCATGTACATTCTGTATAATTTTAGATACATCAATAGCAGATATGACAGTGTAAGTTTTTGTATCATTCAAAAGTGTGTACATGCTTTCCATATAATCTGGTGTGTCCATAAGTATTATACCGCCCCCTTTATCAGCTGGCTTTATAGTTAACATGTCATCATCTTTCAATTTCATTAGTGAATTAATTTCTGAACTAGTCATGTTATAGAATCTATTTCTCTTTTTGTTACCTTCTATGTAATATTTATAAAAATCATTCTCACATATTCTGATGAAACATTCAACATTATTAGGTGTTGGTGGAATAAAGCTACTTTTCTTTTTTAAAATAGCAGTTTTCCCAGCTTCAAATATTCCAGTATTATTATGAAAATAAACTTTCAATGCTACTGACCTGCCAAATAACCGTAGGTCAGTTAGTGTATTATTTAGCTTACTGGGTTGTGAGGGTATAAAACCCAACCCTTTATTCAGTATTGTCAAATCAGTTTCATCTATTACCTTACTAGAGAAGTCATACACCAAGCAATTTAATTCCTTACATTTTTCCTTTGTCCATATCTCTCTTCTGATATTGCCTTATGTCAACTTTATATACATAGTATTAAAGTATGTGTTTAACACATACATATTCTTAAGAGTTTTAGACTTTAAACTATCTAGAAATAGCATATATACACATTTTATATTTTTATTTGCATGGTTTTTAAAATAAAACACTGTATGGACAAATATATTTTAGGTGAAAGTTAAACAGTATACAGAAGTTTGTATATTTATACATATATATTTTTTATATTTTTACATGATTATTAAGGAAATTTAACATATACTAGGTGTTTTTTTAACATCTATGAGAAATGCATCTTAATGGTATTGTAATATGCCTCAGTATGTCTCTCGATGAAATCCCAGTTTTTAAATGGTTCTACAGAAGTGATACGTTGAATTCGTTTCATACTGGCTCTGTATGCATCTAACAAACACTGCCAATTATGTTATGCATGTTGATTGATTAATTATACTAAGTGAACAATTAATTGAATTTAATTTAATTTAATTCTACTGGGTATATATACTTCCTGAAAAATGTGATTTAATGTGAAGATCTGAGGAAGCGCACTTTGGTGCGTGAAAGCGCTTGTCTGTCTATATTTTAACAAATAAAGGAGTTCGTATGATGGAACTTTGAAGTTTGTCGTGCTTCCTGGGTGCTGAATCCATCAGTGTCATTATACTACATTGTTTTCTCGTTTGGCTGAGGATTCTATTGGGACCATCTGGTATATTCTACATTTTATCCACTGTTTGCTTTACCGGAGGGACCACACCATGGAAGGCACTCCAATAGAGCTTGACTACAATCCAACATCCAGGGGTAGTCAACAAATATGGGAGAACCTGATTCATCCACAAGAAAATCCGTTACTACTGTTGGATCTACAGGTATCTGTTGATGTACCCACTTCTACAATTGAATCCAACAACATGACTGAGTTTAATGCAATGTTAAAACAGTTAGAGAATGATATGTACAGGCTACAAAGGTACTCTTGGCAACGCAAGCACTTGGAGGCTTGCATACACTTCAAAGTAATACCAAGAGGTATGCGAGTACTTTGTATGCCAACATATGGAGAACAACATCCGATTCTCCTCAAGAAATGGCAAGACTTAAATATCAATATCGGTTTCAGTTACATCAACTTAATATTAGAATATTTTCTACCATTGGAAGTAGAATTACAGAAAAAAGTAGAGTTGCTTCGGAAAGACATTTATGAACGTTTTACATCTAACAGTTTCTGCATGAGGAAACTTGATAGTCTCCACTCACAGTTGAATATATATAGTGAGAAACTTAAGTTGATAAAACAACGAAAATTGTGCAGGGACCATAATGACTTTTCAACTGGGAATATCTTTGTGTGGCCGAGAGTACAACAATACACACAACCAAATGCAACCATAGATGTGGAAGGAGGAGCGGATGATGTCATGACGCCTAGAACACACGCGGAGGGCCGAACAGGTCGGAATAGGGAGCAGAAAGAAACGGAAGCAGTTCCTGATGCTGTAACAACGGAAGCAACTTCTGATGCTGTATCGAGTGAAAAGCTGCATTTAAACGCCTGGAATAAAATTAGAACAGACGCTGATCTATCCACACCACCTCCTAATCAACAGGCCCTTGGAGGAGCCATTAAAGACACTGAACAGGTTGTTCGTCGGAAAACAGTGAACATGGAAGATACACGTTTTTTACCCTACCCGATAAAACAAACACACTATACGAGAGGTCGTTTGCTGAGCAAAGGTCCAAGAAAGAGAAAGTTCTCGGAAGAGAGATATGGACAAAGGAAAAATGTAAGGAATTAAATTGCTTGGTGTATGACTTCTCTAGTAAGGTAATAGATGAAACTGATTTGACAATACTGAATAAAGGGTTGGGTTTTATACCCTCACAACCCAGTAAGCTAAATAATACACTAACTGACCTACGGTTATTTGGCAGGTCAGTAGCATTGAAAGTTTATTTTCATAATAATACTGGAATATTTGAAGCTGGGAAAACTGCTATTTTAAAAAAGAAAAGTAGCTTTATTCCACCAATACCTAATAATGTTGAATGTTTCATCAGAATATGTGAGAATGATTTTTATAAATATTACATAGAAGGTAACAAAAAGAGAAATAGATTCTATAACATGACTAGTTCAGAAATTAATTCACTAATGAAATTGAAAGATGATGACATGTTAACTATAAAGCCAGCTGATAAAGGGGGCGGTATAATACTTATGGACACACCAGATTATATGGAAAGCATGTACACACTTTTGAATGATACAAAAACTTACACTGTCATATCTGCTATCGATGTATCTAAAATTATACAGAATGTACATGAGGATATTTATGATCTTTTAATGTGTAGACAAGTGGATAGAGAACTGTATGATTTTTTGGTTATTGACTTACCATTGATACCTTGCATGAAAGGATTGCCCAAGGTACATAAAGGAACATTCCCACTTCCAATGCGCCCGATTGTTTCAGGCAGGGGATGGGTCACCTCGAGTATATCTATATATTTAGAAACTGTACTAAGACCCATAGTTGACTCCATCCCTACTATTCTTAAAGATACGTATCATTTATTGGATGACATTAAGAAGTTTAATATAGAACGTATAAATGTATTGGATGGTTGCATCTTGATAACTTTAGATGTTAAAAATCTCTTTACCAGCATACCAAACGAATATGGTTTACAAGCCATGAGGGAAGTACTGAACTTGGATACTGATTTTGATACAGATGAACAAACTTTATTGTCTTATCTTTTACAGACGGTTCTTGAAAATAATGTATTTATGTTCAAAGACAAGTATTATTTACAGCAATGGGGAGTTGCCATGGGCACCCCCGTTGCGAATACTTATGCTAACTTAGTGGTTTTTAATTGGGAGAAAAACAACCTATTCAATAATGCAATATATAAAAATAATATTAGAATGTATAGAAGATTTGTAGATGACATTCTGATTTTATGGGAAGGTACCTTGAATGAATTTAATGAATTTTTAATATATTTAGAATCTACTACTAAGTTTTTAAAATTCACTATGGAATGGTCATATACCCAGGTTAGTTTTTTAGATATTAATATCATCATCAATGGAAACCAGATAGAAACTACTCTATACAGGAAGTCGTGCTGGAGGAATACCCTTCTACATTATAATAGCATGCACCCCAGACATGTGTTTCCAGGCATAATTAAAAGCCAATATATCAGGATAAAGAGATTATGTGGTAATAAACAAATATTATTAAAAGAGGCAGACAACTTGGAGAAGTTATTCTTAGAAAGAGGATACAATAGAAAATTAGTACAAGGTATAAGAAATGAAACTCTTTCAACACATGATCTTGCAGCTGAGTCAGTAGAGAGTTATAGGATACCGTTTAGAAAACAGAAAGTGAATAAAAGTGCAGCATCAAGTAGAAACAATAGAATTGCCTATACAATGCAGTACACAAATGATAGCTTTGATTTGAGGAATATAATTATACAAAATTGGAAGATCCTGACTACAGATGAAGTTATCAGGAACATAGTAGGAGAGCAACCCAAATTTGTATACAAGAATTCACCTAATTTAAAACAGCTATTATGTTTTAAAGAGAGCAAGGGTATGATACCTAAACAGATACAATTCAAGACTGTAGGTACTTTTCCATGCACAAGATGCAGTATGTGTCGGTATATTAGTGACACACAAATATATAAACACCCCAAAATGAACATTACGTTCAAACCTAAGTTTTATGCAAGCTGTAACTCTACAAATTTAATATATTTAGCGACATGCATAGTATGCGATGCATTCTATGTTGGCTTAACCAAGAGAAAGTTTAAACAGAGGATGTATAATCACATCTATGAGATAAAGAAAAATAATGAAAAAAATGCTCTGGCCAAACATATAAATGAGTTTAGAGAACACAGTTTTAGATTTAGAGTATTGCAGCTGGTAGGTCTGAATAAAAGATGGGGTGACAATGTGAACACTTTAGCAAATATTGAATTAGCATGGATTTTAAAACTAGGGGCTCACATACATCCAGGCTTGAATCAAAGTATTTGTATTAAACCAATATTAGATGGAAGGATATACAAGTAATGATGCTGGTAACATTTTATTATTCCCACTCACACCACAAGACCAGATGCGTTATGTAGATTTGCTATTTAAAGTATAGATATAGTTTAAATATTGCATATACACATGAAGAGCACATTTATTTGATAGTATGTTGGTATTTTATAAATATATTTCATAATTACACTTTATAATAATGTTTCATATATAGACAGTTTTTATATATATTGTTGACTTGATTAATTTATTACTCATATAGTTATACGTTGAATATTTATGTATTTATTATTTATTAACTATTTATTCATTTAATATAGACATGTAATATTATTCATATGCATATTTTAAAGATTAATATTTATAGACATTATGATGAATATACAACAATATCTTCGGATTTTATCTTACATATACTTATATTCATAAATATATAACACTACATTAACATATACAATAATGGTTATATGCAATACATATAGAATTATACATTTACTGAGAATGAAATAAGGCACCTTTATATACATAGTATTAAAGTATGTGTTTAGCACATACATATTCTTAAGAGTTTTAGACTTTAAACTATCTAGAAATTGCATATATACACATTTTATATTTTTATTTGCATGTTTTTTAAAATAAAACACTGTATGGACAAATATATTTTAGGTGAAAGTTAAACAGTATACAGAAGTTTGTATATTTATACATATACAAACATATTTATACATATATATTTTTTATATTTTTACATGATTATTAAGGAAATTTAACATATACTAGGTGTTTTTTTAACATCTATGAGAAATGCATCTTAATGGTATTGTAATATGCCTCAGTATGTCTCTCGATGAAATCCCAGTTTTTAAATGGTTCTACAGAAGTGATACGTTGAATTTGTTTCATACTGGCTCTGTATGCATCTAACAAACACTGCCAATTATGTTATGCATGTTGATCGATTAATTATACTAAGTGAACAATTAATTTAATTTAATTTAATTTAATTTAATTCTACTGGGTATATATACTTCCTGAAAAATGTGATTTAATGTGAAGATCTGAGGAAGCGCACTTTGGTGCGTGAAAGCGCTTGTCTGTCTATATTTTAACAAATAAAGGAGTTCGTATGATGGAACTTTGAAGTTTGTCGTGCTTCCTGGGTGCTGAATCCATCAGTGTCATTATACTACATCAATGCAATTTAGTATATAATAAATGTGATGTATATAGTCAGCAACAAAATACAATAAGTTTGACAAGTTAAAGATTATAATGGAGGTAGCATCATAATTATAGCAGCATAGATAAAGTCATATAACTGAAGCTGTTTGAATTATATTCAAACAATATCAGAACCAATCTTGAATCAAGGCTGAAACTACTGTCTTGAAAGCACATATGTCTTAATACCAAAACTCTATAAAATTCATCTGTCAGTTGTACGTACCTCCTTAACTTTGGTTCCCAAACCTTGAACCATCTAACTAAGATTTATTATTTCAGGTGCCTAATCCACAATGTTTCCTAACTGTCAGTTTCTGTCTCTGTATGTTTTTTCTGAAACACAACAAAATGTTCTCTAGAGAAACAGAGAGTCCTGTGCATCTTTATTAGTGTTTTGGCCTGAATGTTATTTACCGAAATTCCTTTCTACTGTAACTGCATTTACTAAAGCTGCATGTAGAATGTTAAACATAAAATGAAGCTATAGACCTACTTCAAAAATGGCTGCATTTCCAAGCCTACGTAAAGAGAATACTATATTTATTTATTTATTGACCAGAAAAGTCTGACTAGGGCAGAGCCTATTTTCAGTCGAGACCTGCGGAGAAACGCTCCAGACGCATATCTATGGAATGTCGGAAGAAATCAGAGTACCCAGAGGAAACCCACATGAATGCAGGGAGGACATGCAGAGTCTGCACAGAAGGCACCTCAGCTGAGAATCAAACCAGAGAACCTCTTTCCATGAGGTGACAACTTTAACCACTGCACCACTGCCATGTCCTTTATATAGGGTCTGATGCTGAGGTTTCTCAAAATATTTCCAGTATTCTTAGATACAGTAATATGTGCATTATGATATATACATAAACAGCAGAGGTGCTGGGTGCAACCCTCACCTTACAGGGTACAGGGGGTGAAGTATCCCTTCAAAACTGCTTTAATTGTCTAACAGTCAGTTTCAGAAGTCGCTGTTTTTTTAAACTGAATTTTATTCTTTGAAGTGTTGGGACTTGGAAGATCATGTTTTGTGCTCCTAACAGCGAGATGGTTTTATGCAGAGATATGAGATACCTCTCAGTAGTGGACAAGCAAATGTCAGAGAAAGAATGGTTGTATAAAAGTGTGGCAATGTTCTTGCACAGCAGCATGGAGTTCCAAAAAAGCCCTACATTAAAGTAAATTCAAACAGAAACTAGCAATATTTCTGTTTTGCAGAAAGTGAAGCAACATGGTCATGCAAACACATGGTAGAAAATTACAGATCGAATATGCTTTGTTTTCATTTTGAAATAGTTTCAATCAGTCAACATGACCCAAAAGTTTCTCTTAATGGTGAATTTGATCTGACAGAAAACAAGATTGTCAAGATCCAAATTTCTAGTCTCCATTAACTAAATGTCAGAACTGGCAGCATAGCCACGGACAGAAATTTTTGCAGATTTGTGTGGTCCTTTCACCACAGGAGACTATCCCTTAATAATCATCGATGACAAGCAGATGCTCAGTTGTTTAGCTAGTTACAACTACATCTGATACACAGTCATTTCTGTCATTGACAAAAATCTGTTCATTGTTGTTGGTGGTATCATCTTAAGGGTAAGAAAGTCGGGTTAGACATACATTTACAGAGGAAAATAAACAAACGTGAAGGCAATCTGGTTAAAAATGGAAGAAGGGAACAACCCTCACTTCCTCTTTTATTATAAAGCACATGGTCATGTGACCTCTCTTGACCTCTCCACACCAATGATGTCAGTGTAAGAGCACACATGCGATCATTCACTCCTTTTTATTATCAGTCAACACCCCCACTTGCTCTTACGCTGTATACAAATACATTTTAAGAACATATTTTTGGATAACTTTTCCTTCACATTCCAAATACGTAATACATGAACTTTTCAATCTTTGACTTCGCAGCAGGTTTAGTAAAGACATCTGCAACCATGTCCATGGTCGGGCAATATGCAATGCTTATTTTGTTATCATTAAGTGCTGACCTGATAAAATGATACTTAATGTCAACATGTTTACATCTCTGTTGGCTTACTGGATTCTTCGACAAAGCGATTGCTCCTTGATTGTCCTCAAATATTGTTACTGGCAGATACTTGCACTCTCCATCCGTTTCACTCAACAGCTGCACAAGATACAAACTCTCCTGTGTTGTTGCTGCTAATGCCATGTACTCTGCCTCACATGTAGATAAAGCCACCGTTTGTTGCTTCTTTGATTTCCATGAAATGCTAGGCCTGTCTCTACTGAGGCTAAAGCAATAATCTGTTGTACTACGTCTATCGTTTTGATCTGTTGCCCAATCTGCATCACTGTATGTTATAAGCTGAAGTTTCCCTTCACTTTTCTTGTAGCACAGCTCTCTGTCCAGTGTACATTTTAAGTATCTTAACACGTTTGGCTAGTGTTAAATGAGATTCACTCAGTTGTGACAAAATATTGTGAATGTTTACTTACGATCCAGCTAAGATCAGGTCTTCTGCTTGTCATAACATATATCAAACTATCCTCAAGCTCACAATATTTTCTTGGATCTGTAGATTCACTGTCACATTCAAAGTTTGTTTTTTGTTCAGAAGGAGTACTCATTACTTTACAATTAGACATACCAAATTTTTCAAGAATTTTCGTAATGGACCTCTTTTGGTTCATCTTTACTTTACCACTATTCTGGGTAAAGTCAATGCCTAGAAAATGTCTTAGCTTTCCCAGATCTTTCATTTTAAATTTAGCTTTGAGCATTTCCTTTACATCATTTAGTGATTCATTGTCACTAGCTGCTATAATGAGATCGTCAACCCATATAATTAGGACTGTTTTCTCATTTTCAGCTTGTCTATTGTATACACAGAGGTCTGCGGGGTTTTGGATAAAACTATTTTCACAAAGATAATCGTGCAACATTTTGTTCCAGTTACGCCCTGATTGTTTCAATCCGTACAATGACTTACTCAGTTTACAAACCAATTTTTCATCATTATTTGATTTCTTTTCAAAACCTTCAGGTTGCTCCATATATACCTCATAGTCAATAGGAGCATGTAAATAGGCCGTTTGTACATCCATCTTGTGCAATTCTAAATCATACTGAGCTGCCATCTGCATTAGACTTCGTACAGATGTCATACTTGCAGTTGGTGCAAATATTTCATTATAATCTATACCAGCGACTTGACTGTAGCCTTTAGCTACATATCTAGCTTTGTAAGTCTCAGTATTATCTGCATTGTCCTTTACAGTGAAAACCCACCTACCCCCCCCATTGCATTTTTATCTTCCAGCAGTGTAGTGAGTGTAAATGTGTTGTTTTCCTTTAAAGACTTAAGTTCCTCCTTCATAGCTTTGACCCACTTTTCCGAGTTAGACTAAGTCATGGCTTCTTTAAAGCTCTGCGATGTGTTGAATATTAATCAGTAACAATAGTCAGCATTAACTGTCACATAATCGTCATTTTCAACTTTACACTCATAGTCCTTCAAGTATGCAGGTGGTTTTCTCTCTCTTTTAGAGTAGTGTGTATCCTGCCTTTCCTCTTCTTGCCTTATTTTTGTGTCTTGACTGTCAGCTTTTGATTCTGACCTAACATGCACACTTCTTCTGGTATTCAGATCTTCACCCATCACTTCTCGGTCTGTCTGAATCTGGCATTCAACTACATTGTTAGTAATGAACTTGACTAACCTGTGTCAGGATAATAGACCAGATATGATGGGCTGTTTTTATCATATCCAACAAAAATCCCCTTATCACATCTTGGGTCTAACTTCTTTTTATCTTGTCTGTATGCGTAACTCACTGATCCAAATTCTCTCATCCTTGAAAGATTAGGTTTCTTCCCTGTTAGCATGAAGAATGGGGTCTGCCCCACATGCCTGTTATAACATCTGTTGCGAAAGAAAGCAGCAGTCATTACTGCATACGTCCACAACTCTTTAGGTAAGTCACTCTCTATCAACATACACCTTGCCATTTTGAACAGTGTTCTCCAGTTTCTCTCTGCTGTCCCATTCTGATGGGGTGAGTAAGGTGCGGATGTTTTGTGTCTTATAACATTTTTACTCAATAGTGACTGAAAGTCTCTCGACATGAACTCAGTGCCGTTATCTGATCTGATGCACTTTACCTTCCCATAAGGGGCTGAATCTGCAATGAACTTTTCAGTCGCCTTGACTGTATTACTCTTGGCTTTCAGAAAGTAGACAAATATTACACCCGAGTAGTCATCAGTAAATGCTGAAGTGTACTTAAAGCCATCTTTTGCTACTGGCTCAATTGTGCCTGGCAAATCAGTATGGACTAGTTCAAACACAACTTTTGCTCTTGCATCTGGTTCTCTGTTTCTGCTCCGTACAAATTTCCCTTGCATACAGGTTTCACAATCTATGTTAGGTCTCTCAACTTTACCTTTAATTTTCATTCCTTTTACCACTTTTTCTAATTTAGACACATCTTCAAAATTACAGTGACCAAGCATTTTATGCCATGCTTGAATGTCATGACAGCTCTGAGATGCATCATAATGTATCTCAGTATCGCTTTCTTCATCATAAATAATAGAGTCGATCACACACAATTATATCAAACCTGGTGCTATTTTTATAGATGAGATGGTCCCAGCCTTGTTTAAAGTTGATCAAGGCCCCTTTGGACATTGCTGCCTTAACAGAAAAATGCTTTGTGGATATGTCGGGATATACAGCGCCCAAGTCATCATCACCTTTACTTTGTGCCACTCTGTGTCTAGCAGACATAGCTCTGCATTACCTCTCTTCTGTGCAGCCCCACAGGTTCTCATTCTGTCAGCTAATTCCACAATGTGTTCCTCTGGTTGGAAAGTTGCATCGAAGTATTTAAACTTTTTCAGCTCGTTATGTGTGATGTGGCACCAGTGTCCACCATTAATCCCTTCTGTTTTAATTCACGGATTTGATGCTCATTTATTCTGAAGACAAATGTGTGATCATCCACATCAGTTGCTTGTTTCACATTGTCTTTCTTCTTTCGTATACAGTTACTGTCCCTGTGGCTAGAGTTGTTACACAAACTATACCACTGTCTCTGTCCTTTATATTCTCTCCGGCATTCTCATGCCTTGTGTCCCTTTTGGCCACAGCTATAGCATATAATCTCTGCTTTTACTCTATCCCCACGGCCACTTGCTTTCATCACATTATCATTACTTACGTTGGCATTAAATTTATCAGTATGTTCATAGCTTCTCAACCTTGTTTTGAACTCACCAAAGCTCAACTTATCATCGTCTTTCGTGATGTGTACTACAAATGCTTTAAAAGTTTCAGGCAACCCTTTCAGAATCATCACAATTGGTAATCCATCACTGAGCTTCTCCCCAGCATTTCTAAGTGCCGTGATGGCCGTCTCAGCCCTAATAATATAGTCTGTGACGCTTTCACTGTTAGACTTCTGGAGGTTTGTTAATTTGGTGTATAGGCTAATTATCCATGGCTTCCCTTTCCCGGCATAATGGTCTCTCAGGATCTGAAGCGCTTCTCTACCATTGTCTGTGGCTTCTCTCATGATGAGGGACAAACTTTTGTTGTCTAAGAACTATATCAGTTCTGCATATGCCTCCTCATTTTTCTCAGCATCATCGTCGCCTTCCTCCTCATTCTCGTCCTCCTCTGTGTCCTGCTGCACATTTCGCAAAATGGCGTCTTTCAGCCCTAGCAAACACAGGTGTCTCAGAAACTTTGTCTCCCACAACTTGTAATTCTTCTCATCTCCGTTGAAACATAGTCTATGCCATCGGCTTCCTACTTCCCTCCGGGGCCCATACCCTGTTGGCAGTATCATCTTAAGGGTAAGAAAATCGGGTTAGACATTCATTTACAGAGAAAAATAAACACACGTGAAGGCAGTCAATCTGGTTAAAAATGGAAAAGGGGAATAACCCTCGCTTCCTCTTTTATTATAAAGCACATGGTCATGTGATCGCTCTTGACTTCTCCGCACCAACGATGTCAGTGTAAAAGCACACATACGATCATTCACTCTCTTTTATTATTATCAGCCAACAATTGTCATTCCTGAATTTCTCATTAATGGTAATGAATCATTTTACTAGCCAACAGTTTGCACACTTTGCCAAACAGTTGTATCTTAACATAGACATTTGACACCTTGCCAACAGTTTGCACACTTTGCCAAATAGTTGTATCTTAACATAGACATTTGATACCTTTGTGACTTCTAGCACCTGATGTGAATCTTTGATAGTAACATTACAAAATGATGCCTCAGAAGCAGTACATACAAATGTTTTAATAGCAGTACAGAGACCATCCCTTGTGGACTATACTGAAAACTCATTTTTTATTAAGTTCTCTTATTATTGAAGCACCAAGACCTATAACAACTGAGAACTAAGAAGCCATGACATTATGAAACTGGTTGAAATCCAATTTAGCAGAATACAAGAGAGCAATTGAATTTTATTATTGCAGCAGTTAAAATAAAAGGAAGTCTATTAGATATACAATGAATCAGATGTTTTCAATTTTGGAAAATGTAGTATTTATATGTTATTTACCCCTTCAAAAAAATCCATCTCAAAGCCAACATACTTGTTGGCTGACAATAGCACATAGGACTGCAGCGACCTCAGCAATGCTCCACTGATTATAATGTATATGTAACAACTTATACAATGCGCCCTGACAGAGGATCCAATGAAATAATGCTACAGCTGAAGGAAAGACAAGTTCTATTATTCCTGTGAGCTAACTGGCCCTGAATAAAGTAAGCCTGAGCCAATCCTTAGCCACAATAAATATGAAATACAAGTATTCTATAGCCAACCATTAATAAAAAGTGGAGTTTATTTTCTATGACTGTAATTAAAATCCATTTTAGGGACAACCATCTTTCTCATGGATTTATTATTTTTTTACTAATCCAGACCATGGTCACTGATGTTGCTCTATTTCAAAAAAAAAAAAAAACTGAGGGAAAAGTCTCCTGGAATAAATTGTCATATTCTCCTGAAACCAGATAAAATGTTTTTGTAAAGGTAAGAAGATCCCTGCATCTCACCATGTGGAGGAGTTCTCCCCTTACTTAAGCATACTAACTCTGTGGACAGATTACCATGAGGAATGGGTAGATACCCTATCAAAGTGCTCCGAGTACTCACACAAACTTCATTCTCATAATTCCAGTATAAGAATAAATTCAGAGAAACACAAAAATGGGAAATTGGATCGGGGAGTTAATGATAGAGAAATCAGAATTTATCAATTCACAAGGGTAGAATTTGCAAAATGTCCAAATTTTTGCCTCATATTTTTGTTCTGTTCCTCATTCAATTTGTGGTTTTCTGGCAAATCATTGAGAATTTATGTCACTAAATAATGACATACATTTTAGATTCAGACATCTGATACTTCAGAACATGCATGCTAATGTAAAATCCGTTATTCTAGCAACTAGCAAATTTCTAAGTTTATAAGAGCACTATTTAAAATCTATCCCTGATTTTGGGTCTTTGTCTCCTCATTAGTTTTGGTTTTATCCAGAATTCTTGCACTAAGAGGTTGAGAGGTACGTGCCAACTTGTAGTGAAATGCATTATTTTAAGAAGTTTTTACTTTATTATTTTAGCAACCACAATGCAGTACCTGAAGTTATGTGCTGTTGATGTGGATTTCTTTCTTGGCCATAAAGCAGTCAGGTAGGTGATGTCCTCCCAGAGGTCAAATGTAAGATCCTTCTGCTCCTATTCTTCCTCCTTTCCCCTCCTGTTGATCCCGCTCATTCCCATCACGCCTTCATTTTCTTCCACAACTCTTCAGTGTCCACAGTCCTTTACCAGTAAACATCTCTTATTTTGGTCTCCTGTCCATCTCTTTCTAATCCACTCCCCCGGTGTTGCCCTTGTTTATACCCTTTCATTGTCTTCCCTTTGCAAGTGCTGAAGGTGCAGTAGTATCCATAGACTGGTTGACAAATTTGTCATGTAGGCTTTTGGTGGATCCTGCATTGCATTTACTTACTGACAGCGAGTTCAGATTGACAAACTATCTCATTGGAAACACAGTATTTTCTCAAAGAGATATTCAGTCAGGTAGAATTACTGTCAGTTGCAGTCTGTCTCCCACCTGAGGTTGTGTTTACAACACAGTGTCTACACAAAGAGCTATTCAATCAGGTAGAATTACTGTCAGTTATAGTCTGTCTCCCACCTGAGGTTATGTTTTCTTTTTTTGTTTGGAACTGTGAATGTAGTCTGACTGTAAATGGCTTATTTCCCGTAAGATTTCTCTTATCTCAGTTGTGAAGAGGAAGAGAAAGAGCTACATATAAATGCAGTGTTTGGCAGTAATGTCCACAGAGACAAAGAACAGACAAGGTGGGCCATTAGTATTTAGCAAGAGTGAATTTATATTCTTCTGTGTTTGTCCACATACATGCTATAGAACAGATCTCAGAGAGGAATATATGTGTGTTATGACACCAACTTAATTTCTTTCCTATTTCTAGCTTTCCTATAAATATGTATTGTTATTTTGTTTTCTCCTTTTTATGTATTTTTACTAAAACACTGTTATTCTAGGCATGACTCTGTTCGTGTCCATAACTTTAAGCTGTTTTTTTTAATCTTTCTCTGACGCAATTATCAGCAAAACATAGTTATTAAATCATATTTCTTGTGCATTATGTTTCATAAATTTTGATGAGATGCTTAAGGCCTGCAACTAAAAATCAGAAGCAGATGAAAAAGTTATTATTTTGATACCTCAGTCGACTATAACAAAGACGCTTATGAAGCTGGACTCTTGCTATGTTTGTTTTAAATATTAGAGAAATTAAGAATATATTTCAGATTCAGAACTACGTATTTGTCATAAAAGATCTCTCTTAGTTTTCTTTCTTATGGATTAATATATATCCCATACATTTAAAGTTCCCTGCATTAAGAAGGGTCCCCATTTTTGCCATCTTGTAGTGTTTCACTGTGCTTTTGCATTACATTACACGCTGATACATTACGTTACACTGGTAAAGGACACTGGATCAGCAAACAAGGGCATTTTTTTTCTGTCTTCTCATAACTATTTAAAGTAAAGCTTTGTCAGTTCTTTCTAGCACATACTCATTCATACTTATTTTACAGGACTTGATCAACTAGTCAGAGCACATAATTGTAAAGTTTGTGACCAAGTTTGACCTAGGTGCACAGCAAAAAAAAAAAAAAAAAAACTTGTATATTTGACACCTATAATGCAAGTTAAGGATGACTATATCTACGGTGAGATTCACAGCCTCAGAAATATTTAGTGTCAGTCTTTATACATAGTACCTCAGCCACTGAAAGTCAAGCAATTGGTCTTCAAGAAATACTGGTTTGAAGCTTTTTTTCTGTACTTGTGCGGTTTTAATACAGATAAGTGAAAAATGATATGAGGATTATGTTCATACCAAACCTCAGTCACTACCTACTTACTCTATAAAAGTAAACAGAGTTAGAGTCCTCCCTGATACTAAGGCATAAACCAAGAGAAACCACATTAAGTAAATGAGTCACAGGTATGAAATGTGACTAGCTGGGAACCTCATATGCTTAAATATGACAGCCTAACAGCACTTTAACTTTTGATTTCTCATAAAGGTGTCTTTGATAGACAAAGAACATAATATTTTGAGAGGTATATGATGTTATTTTAGGATGGCTCAAAGTTGTCACATGCCATGATAAAGAGGTGCTGTGTCCCATGTGGTTGTCATTGCAGGATGTTGGTATTAAAAAAAACATCAAAAGAAACAAGAGAAGCAGCCTGTCTGCTGTTGTAAGCACTGGGAATCTCTCTTCAGTACTTGCCACCTCTGTATAAAAGTGAGCTAGGGTTTTAGAGGAATAGATAGGGATGTATGGATCCAATATGCTGTGGCTGGGGTTCCCTAGTAATTGGAACAAAAGAACACTTATGGTACATAGTGTCAGCTGTAGTGCTCCTGAGCCTGAATATGTTGGTGCAAGAGAGTCAGTGCACTGACTGCAGCAGTGTACATAGTATTTTAATGCACCCTCAATTCCAAGACTTATCCACAGCAGATCCTTCAGGCATATCCAGAAACTCATGCTCTATTCCAATCAGGCATCACTTCCATTGTTCTTTACCAGCTGATCGAGGTTGTCTCACTCTGGCACACTTGCCTCCTATCTTCCTAAAAAGTAAAAGTTTTCAGCTACATGAAGTAAGGGCTGAGGACTAGGGTTTCACTGGGATACAGTTGAGTGGGACCAGGAGCCATCACCACTGTGTTGGTCAGTCAAAGTTACTAGCACTTAGGTATTACAGTCACTCAGGTATTATAGAGAAACATTCCCAGTTGAGAATTAACCCCTACATTACCAGATGGGTAGCCAACTCTCTCACTGATAGGACACATAAAGTCAAAGTGGGTGACCTCACCTCTACGAAATGACCAGTCACTTGTGGATTACCACAGGGTTCTGTGTTGAGTCCCTTATTCTTTGGAATTTATTTCTTAGAAGTCCAGACAAACTTGGATGGCCTGACCATGTTTGCTAATGATTGCAAATTGTGAGCAAGCACTGAGTTTCCCAACGATGTTAATATACTGCAGACAGGATTAACACAGACAAATGATTGGTGCCAAAGCCATGGATTAAAGCTAAATGAAAAAAAAATGCATTATTATTCCCTTCAGGAAAGCTGACATCCATGCAAATTACATTATAGACAGCATCTCTCTGGGTGTAGACCCAGTGGTACATGATCTGGGTACTCAGGTTAATAGCAATATGAACTTTGACCATCTCGTATCCAGAGTAGTAATGAAATCTTTTTTATGTGGCACATATTATAAGTAAAGGCATTGCATCTCGATCTAAAGATGTTATAATTCATTTATACTTGGCCTGCATCAGACCAATAATTGAATAAAATGCTCCCTTTTGCATGTACCTCACCAAACACCTGCAACAATTGGAGAGACCTCAGAGGTTTCTCACCAAGAAATTACTGAATAAACAAAACAAGTCTTAAGTGGAAACACTGAAAGCCCTGTCACTGTATTCTGTCTCCTACAGGTTGCTATCAGGTACATGTGCCTGGCTTACAGGGCAGTCTCTGACCTAGCCCTGATGGAAATGTTACACATTTGTAAATCAAACTGCACATGGGTCACTCACTCCAGGGATCTTAACCTAGCCTCTGACATGAACAGGCCATTCTGGAGAGGTAGATACATCTTCCAGGAACTGCCACTTCTCTGGAACAAGCTTCTAATTCAGTTGAAACAGAGGCCATCCCTGGCCCTCTTCAGCGCAATCTAGATCAATAGATAGATCACCACAAATTCACTCATGGGGTGGTGCCCCCTCTCCCTCTCCCTCCTGGACAGAAGAAGTTGGTATTATCTACCATAGACCCTTACCTCTGAGAACTTCACTCACCTAACCACCGACAATTTGTGCAACTCAGGATAAATATGGTTAGGCAATCTCTGACCTGGCCCTGATGGATAAATATGGCTAGGCTTGTACGAGCTCTAGGGCCATTAGCCTATTAACCTTCTATGAACCTGTGAGTGTGATAAATTAGGGTATCTAGCATGTGTCACTGTCCCTTTCATTAGAAACCATATTCTTCTAAGGACTCTGGCCTCCACTAAAGGTTGTTTAGCCAGCAATATATTAATGTTCTCCCCTGAGGTGAGGAGGGGCAGCAGCAAAGTGCTTTGCTATTTCCTTACACGCAAATTATTTAGATGACTTAGGGATCATTTCCATGCAAGGTTAGAAGTGACACAAATAAATGCCTTTTTTCTACTTGCTTCTCATTTATGTTAGTGTGCAAATCTGTTGTGTTTGTGTGTGGTGCATGGTGTGTGTGTGTGTGTGTGTCTGTGTGTGTGTGTGTGTGTGTGTGTGTGTGTGTGTGTGTGTGTGTGTGTGTGTGTGTGTGTGTGTGTGTGTGCGTCCGCGTGTGTGTATGTGTGTGTGTGTGTGTGTGTGTGTGTGTGTGTGTGTGTGTTAATGAGATCATGTATAAGAAAATACCAAATACAGCAATATTATAGTAATTCTTGTTCTGAAACACCACAGTGGGTGAAAGTAGGTGACTTGGAACGACAATTGGTGTCATTCGGAAGCAGTAAAAAACAATGGATGTACGAGATGCTAAAAATGAGAACAGAATCATTCAGTATATCTGTTAGTACATTAAATAGGACTGTCAAGTGCAAAATCAGTACAGATAGTCAGTTGTTAGGTGAATTAGTAAATATTTGGCTGTACAAAACATTCTAAAAGTGTCTCAGTTCAGTTGTTTTCAGTATCTCTCAATAAATATAATACATGCAATAAATTTGTGACTCGTGAATTGCTTGAACATTTCTCAATATTTCAGGTGATGCGAAGAAAACTTTTGACTTACTCAAAAATTGAAACAATACTAATTTCATGAAATATAATCATACTTTGACTTAGGAATGGGGTCCTTTCCTGTCATGGTGTCAGAAACCCAATAGTCTTGGAAAATTTTAAAAAAGAAGGAACATTAGAAGAATGATTCCATTTTCATTGGTTTCTTTGCTTGAATATGCCCACTGCGTTACTTTGAGCAGAAATAAACTCTTGCTAAATAATGCAAATAGATTTAATCAGACTATAAACATCAGACACAGCAGTTACTGTAGTCGACTATTCACTATGATAGTCAGTGAACTGATACTGGAGGTAGGGCATATCCGTCAGCAGAGCTAACCACTGCACAAATCAATTTATTGAAGAATTGCTGATTTTTTCCAGGTTTTAAAAGATTGTACTGTTGAATACTACCTGCATATATATGACAGTACTATTTGGGGGGCAAACCAGCATGTTGCTTGCACATGTATGTAAGTTAACACAGACATTTTAGTTATAGTTCATCTAGAAGTGTGTGTGTGTGTGTGTGTGTGTGTGTGTGTGTGTGTGTGTGTGTGTGTGTGTGTGTGTGTGTGTGTGTGTGTGTGTGTGTGTGTGTGTGTGTGTGTGTATATATATATATATATATATATATATATATATATATATATATATATTGAATGTCATAATGTCTAATGTTCATTTGGTCGAAAAATAACATATAAATCCAAAACATTGAATTATCAAAATGTCTCAAATCATTTAATTGAAAAAGCAATGAGATCACCTCTACTATTTTCATAGATCATTTTGGGCGGTGCAGTGGTGCAGCGGTTAATGCTGTCACCTCACAACAAGAGGTTCTCCGGTTCGATTCTCGGCTGGGGTACCTTCTGTGTGGAGTTTGCATGTTCTCCCTGCGTTCGCGTGGGTGTAGTCCGGTTTCCTCCCACATTCTAAAGGCATGCTTCTGGAGCATTTCTCCCCGGGCCTCCACTGAAAACAGGATCTGTGGAACCTAGTTGGACTTTCCCGGTCAACAAATGTTAAATAAATAAATAAAATTTTGCAGGGGGCTATGCCTCCCTGCATCCCCCCATGTGAGGGGCCATGCCCCCCACACCCCCCCTACTTATATACATACCAACTCCGATATCGCACTACAATGCAGAAATGGGCAAATTCGATAATTTCGACATTGTGAGTTTAGCCTAATTTTAGTTCAACATTTTGATCATTTAACATTGTGTGTTCAACCAATTCAGGTTCAGCCATTCAGCATTCAGTATTATCAAGGTAAACCTATATATATATATACATATATATATATATATATATATATATATATATATATATATATATAATGTGTGTGTATGTATGTATATATATATATATATATATATATATATATATATATATATATATAGATAGATAGAGATATGTAAGCTAATCTGTCATTTGAGGAAACCAGGACAGTATACAATGAAATGATGGGATGATTCTGGCTAATAAAGCCATTACATGGGCCAGGGACAATGATATACTATTTTTCAAGAAGAGTACTTGTAAATCCTGAATTTGAACTGTCTGACTAGTTAAAAAAAAAAACAGGAACAATGTGAGATTCTCGTGGGTTTGGCCTTTTAGGTCAGAGTACTAATTCACCACAACCTGTATTTCTTCTCATATTTACTACCTTATAATACAATAGGCTGCATTGTTTCTTATACTTTCTAATTACGATACTGTCGACTCCCTTCATTGAGTACTTTGTGTCTAAAATCTGTTTTAATTTTGCATAGCTAGATGCATGAGAAAATGATAATGAAGCCATACTAATGACTATAAATAACAGACATATTCCTGGATTTCATCTCATGACGATAGAATTTCATTCATTTTTTTGATAATTGCAAATCAGTGTCCTAGGAAATTCCATAAATATGGCCTACATTATATAGAATATATGTATCTCATGCGAGTCATAGTCACAAGATGTTGTAATACGTACCTTAGATGAATAAGAATCATTTGACATATAGTGTGTTGTACTTCTCAACCAAACTATCAAGTGAAAAACAATCAACTTGATAGTAAAATTACTGCACAGCAGGATAAAAATCATCTAGACAGATGCCAGCTAACAAGTAACACAGAAATATTAATCACAGATAGAACAATTTCAAGCATAACAGAGAGACAAATAAGGATAAAGAGAATGTGGCTGTAACTGTATCAAGTAAATCCATAACCTGAGCAGCAAAAGTGATCACAACTCTTAATTATACATTCCTGTTGCCACTGTTGCCTGTGCATGGAACACCCACACAAAATTCTTCTATGGCATGGTCATCCAAATTACAAAAATCATCCAGCTAATTCTTACCATATTAGTCCTATTATATTCCATTTATCTATTAGATTGATTATGAAAACGTCCAATGAATAAGACATATGACCGTGGATGAAATCATGTTATAGGAGGCATAATGACAGACTCATATTTTGTGTATTATACACGTATTTATAAGAAACAGAAATCTGTCGCCAAGGCAACACATGACTTGGAGCAAACAAGACTAGATTATTTCTTTGTGATCAATGGCCTAATCCTTTGCCTTCAAGTGAAAACACTTTATGTTCTGCAATTATGTCGTGCATGATGTTAATGAGGATACCCTGAGATGAGGATGTGTTAAATACTGAATACAAATAAATACTTGCTGTATACTGATTGGTAAAAAATAAGTACCAGAGAGAATTTTTATTAATGACCTGCATGTAACAATCCCAAATGCCACCTGCATTCAATATGCAGACGATTCAACATTAATCTGTTCAGCAAGCTCACCATCTGCACTACATTCCCTGACACAGAAAGTATTCAATTCAGTTGAAACTTGGTTCACTAAACGTTGTCTCCTTCTTAATGCTAAGAAAACCAAGCTCCTTCTTTTTACACCATCCAATAAGTCCACCCCAATAGATTTTTCTATCACTTCCAATAATGATACTATCATACACCCTGACTGCACAACCAAGTTGTTAGGAATTACTATTGATAACAACCTTACATTTGATAATCACATAAATAACACAATTAAAACTATCAACAAGAAAATTGGTTCCTTATATCTAATCAAATCCTTCTTAACTCCAACAGCTAAAACCCAAATTGCACACTCCCATTTAATTTCTACTCTTCTTTATGCCTCTCTAACCTCAAAAAGAATAATCTTGTCAAACTAGAGCATGCCTATAACAACATCGCCAGATTTGCCACGGGTAATCCTTTTCATACCCACCACTGCCTAAATCTCATGCAGCTGGGCTGGCTAGAAATTCAAAACCTTCTAAAAATCTCCCAACTAACTATGGCCCACAAGATATTTTATCAACCTAATAGACCTCCTATACTATCCAATCTCATAATCCCCTATAAAAACCTAGATATACTACGCTCCTCTAACAAGCTTCTAGCTAGCATAACCAAAACTAACAATTTGGCTGGAAACTCCCTGTTTTCTAACACTGTGGGAAAAGACTGGAACCTACTTCCCAAAGAACTAACATCACTCTCTTCTTAGACTGGAACCTGCTTCCCAAAGAACTAGCATCACTCTCTTCTTTGCCTCTCTTTAAACAAGACATCAAAACACACTTTAAAATACACTGGTTATGCCCATGCAGTAAACCAGACTAACCCTTCCTTGCCTGAGTTCATATTTGTCTATACCATACTAAGTTTTTTTTTTTTTTTTCTCATTATTTCTCTAATGAGGAACTGAACTGGTGATCACAATGATAAAATTATACATACTGGTTGACAAAAAAAAAAGATGCATACTTTATTTCTACTATGTTTATGTACTATGTAACAATTATCATTCCTTCATTGTTTGTATTTCATATTTTTACTGTTTGGAGCCTTTCTCCTCGGGCCTCTACTGAAAATGGAAATATATCCAGCTAGACCAGCCCGGTCAACAAATGTAAAATAAAATAAAATAAATAAAATAATTAACTATTTACAAATGAATGATCACCTTCTCAGAACTGATTACCAGGGACTAATTAACTATTTACAAATGAATGCTCACCTTCTCAGAACTGAGTACCAAGGACTAATTAACTATTTACAAATGAATGATCACCAACTCAGAAGTGAGCACCAAGGACTAATTAACTGCTTACAAATGAATGACCACCCTCTCAGAACTGAGTACCAAGGACTAATTAACTATTTACAAATGAATGATCACCCTCTCAGAACTGAGCACCAAGGACTAATTAACTATTTACAAATGAATGATTACCTTCTCAGAACAGAGTACCAAGGACTAATTAACTATTTACAAATGAATGATCACCTTCTCAGAACTGAGTACCAAGGACTAATTAACTATTTACAAATGAATGATCACCTTCTCAGAACTGAGCACCAAGGACTAATTAACTATTTACAAATGAATGATCACCTTCTCAGAACTGAGTACCAAGGACTAATTAACTGCTTACAAATGAATGACCACCCTCTCAGAACTGAGTACCAAGGACTAATTAACTATTTACAAATGAATTATCACATTCTCAGAACTGAGCACCAAGGATTAATTAACTATTTACAACCTTCTCAGAACTGAGCACCAAGGACTAATTAACTATTTACAAATGAATGATCACCTTTTCAGAACTGAGCACCAAGAACTAATTAACTGCTTACAAATGAATGACCACCCTCTCAGAACTGAGTACCAAGGACTAATTAACTATTTACAAATGAATGATCACCTTCTCAGAACTGAGCACCAAGGACTAATTAACTATTTACAAATGAATAATCACCTTCTCAGAACTGAGCACCAAGGACTAATTAACTATTTACAAATGAATGATCACCTTCTCAGAACCGAGTGCCAAGGACTAATTAACTGCTTACAAATGAATGACCACCCTCTAAGAACTGAGTACCAAGGACTAATTAACTGCTTACAAATGAATGACCACCCTCTCAGAACTGAGTACCAAGGACTAATTAACTATTTACAAATGAATGATCACCTTCTCAGAACTGAGCACCAAGGACTAATTAACTATTTACAAATGAATGATCACCTTCTCAGAACCGAGTGCCAAGGACTAATTAACTACTTACAAATGAATGACCACCCTCTAAGAACTGAGTGCCAAGGACTAATTAACTGCTTACAAATGAATGACCACCCTCTCAGAACTGAGTACCAAGGACTAATTAACTATTTACAAATGAATGATCACCTTCTCAGAACTGAGCACCAAGGACTAATTAACTATTTACAAATGAATGATCACCTTCTCAGAACCGAGTGCCAAGGACTAATTAACTGCTTACAAATGAATGACCACCCTCTAAGAACTGAGTACCAAGGACTAATTAACTATTTACAAATGAATGACCACCCTCTCAGAACTGAGAACTAAGGACTAATTAACTATTTACAAATTAACGACCACCCTCTCAGAACTGAGTAGCAATGACTAATTAACTGCTTAAAAATTAATTACCACCCTCTCAGAACAGAGTAGCACTGTAAGTAACATGTAAACCAATGACCTACAAGGGTGTCTGGCTCCAGTGATATTTAAAGATCACCAGTGCATATAGGATATATAACAATAACATTTACTAGTGGCAGAGGGTGCTCTCTAATGAAAGTGTATGCAGAAATATTTCCACTTACAGCTTTAAGATGCTGCACATATCAAAGATTAATGTTACATACTGAAGCGAAGTCAACAGAAAATTCCTAATTATAGATTTCTCTGCTTCATTCACACTTAAAGATCATGAGTACCATGGGATGGAGGTGGTGGTGGGATGCCCCAACACTGGCCCAGTAATCAAGGAGCTTCAATCCTAACCACTAATACCAGTAGGGGATGTATACTGGGAGGATAACAAGTACACACACAGTATTTCCAGATGCAGCTCTCTGCATCAAATACAATTTCCCTTAAGAGAACACAGAGACCACAGTCAGTCTGGTGCTGGTTTCTGAGTGGCCAAGTCAAGACCTCCAGCACCCTCTCTGTCCAACCAGTGCTTCATGTCCCTGCCCAAGTAGCTCTCTCTCTCACACACAAACACACACACACACACACACACACACACACACACACACACACACACACACACACACACACACACACACACACACACACACACACACACACACACACACACACACACACACACACACACACACACACACACACTGGGAAAGGTTGGCACAAGTTTACTAGCTATTCCCCCTTCTACCCAGACTAGTTAGTTATCACTGCCACCAGTCATGTCCTTATCAGCTTCTTTAAGGCCCTTAACATAGGGTGTCCAATCTTACTGTGTAATGTTGCTATGAATCGAAATGGTAGTTTGACCAAGAGCAAGGTTATTAGGAGTGGCCCACAGTGTCATCAAATAAATATGCAAGTACTCTCAGAACTTAAATATGTCTCACAAATATCAGCCACAATGAAAGGTTTAAATACCGTATATTTAATAATAAATAATAAAAGAACAAGAAAATACTCATTATATAATCACAGTTACATCAGAGTTCAAAATTACAGGAAATATTTAAAATAACATTGCAGGAAGTCTCAAATAAATTAAGAAAAATATCTTAATTAAGCTAGCTATATTTCTGATTATATCTAAAAGAATTATACTGTTCCCTAGACTTACAGAGCAAGCAGGCAGATGTGGTGAGTGGATGTTCTTGTCAGGTCAAAGACAAATACAAAATGGTCTCTCTCTCTCTGTCTCTCAGAGACCTCCCAAATTAATATCCCAAATATTACTGCTGGGATACTTGCAATGTCATAATTACTTGCCATCTAGCTTCAGTTCTCAGGCTCAAAACAGCCATTGATGCCAGCTGGTAGCATTTAGCATCTACCTGTATAAATACATAAACAAGGGCAGATCCTGGATGTCATAAAACAATAAACACTTTCACATCTCAAGCCTAGTAATTATTTCTCTTTCCAGGCAACACAGATAGCTCTCTACTATAGACATTCTGTCTGTGGCTGTTATAAAGTAATTTAAATTTTCAGCTATTTTTCTGAAATCAACCTCGTATGTTCCAGTTTCCATTATTAAAATATATACATCTAAACAGTTACAATAGTGTATATACATCTTTGGTCTAATCCAAAAGGGTACACTGTGGATACATCTGAGCTCAGTAATTTACAAAAATTTCTTCTGCACATGTCTGTACAAACCATCTTATTTGACATACAGTTCTAATGCATTTGTAACACAAGCATATGATTCATGTTGATATTCAAATGACATAATTATTTACAAAATTCCAGATAGCTGTGCTGGCAGTATCCCCTTTTGTTACACTTCTATATAAATCATGTTAATACTCACAAATGACATATAATTATTTACAAAATTCCAGCTAGCTGGGCTGGCAGTATCTCCTTTCATGACACCCCCCCCCAAAGACTCACGCTATTTTTTCAAGTGAGAGAAATGTTGCTTGAGAGGATTGAGCCTATCTGGGAATACCTTACCCCATTCCTTGTCTTGAGATTCTGGCTACCTTGGCATTGCTGACCCCAGTACAGTGCTGCACTGTCCCATCATATGCCTGCAACCCTAGGCTCCACCACAGTAATTTGGGATTTGGCTGGCTGGCTCCCTGTAGCCATAGACCCCCCTCAGACTCCTCATGCCTTGTAATGCAAATACCTAGCACCAGGGCTCGCTATCATGGTAAGGTTTCATCATGTTAACATGGTACAGTTTAGGCCCCTGCCTCCTGCCTAGCAGTTCTACCATGTAGTTAACATCACTGACCTTCCTCACCACTTTGAAGAGTCCCTCCCAAGCTGCCTAGAGCTTGTTGTGTCTGACAGGAATGAGAACCATAACCTGCTGCCCTACAGCATACTCTCTAGCTCAAGCATTCCTGTCGTACCAGACCTTTTTCTGCTGCTGGGCTTCTGACAGGTTCTCCTGGGCCAAGCTCATGTGTTTCCTGAGACTTGTCCTGAGATCTAGGTCATATGCCACAACAAACTCCTTGTGCGATTCACACTCACACTCCCACTCATCACGAATTAAATCTAGAGATTCCCTCACCCTATGCCCATACAGTAACTCAAAGGGTGAAATCCCAGTGGATTCCTAGGGCACCTCTCTGTAAGCAAACAACAGATAGGGCTAATATTTGTCCCACTCACTCTTAAACTGGTCTGCAAATGCTCATAGCATGTTCTTGAGTGTAGAGTTTAACCTCTCAAGAAGACCATTTGTCTGGGGATGGTAGGAGGTAGTCTTTAAGTGCTTCACCCCACAGTGCTTTCACAGACAAGCCACCATGTCTGACATGAAAATTGTCACCTTTGTCAGTCAGTATTTCCTCTGGGAAACCTACCCTGCAGAAAGTCTCTAACAAAGCATTTGCCACCTTTTCTGCCTCAATTGAGGGCAGAGCCACCACCTCAGGGTATCTGGTAGCATAATCAACTACCACTAGGATATAATTTTTCCTTGTGGAACTTGGGGTACTCAGAGGCCCCACAATATCCATAGCTACCCTCTGAAATGGCTCCTCAATCACAAGCAAAGGCATCAAAGGAGCCTTCACATTGTCCCCTGCCTTGCCTACCTTTTGGCACTGCTCACAGGTCCTGCAGTACCCTGTTACATCTCTGGAAATCCCAGGCCAATAGAAGTTCTGCATAATGTGTCTCTTAGTATGCTTTATGCCCATATAACCTGCAAAGTGAATTTCATGAGCTATGGCTAGAAGTGCCATACTGTAGGCTCTGGGTGCTACCAACTGCTGTATTCTCTCACCCTCTAGCCCTCTCTCTGGGGTCCACTCTCTGTACAGTAACCCTTTGCTGAAGTATATAGATTCCCCCTTTACTTGAAAATCAGGTGCCTCACTAGCTACCTCCCTCTGACCTTGTAATGTAGGGTCTGAGAGCTGAGCCTGTCTCAACTCTCTCTTTGTAACCCTTTCCAGCTCCCCTTGCACCGGAAGTCTGGTATTCTCTGACAGCGGTGCCTCACTGTCAGCCTGGGTACTACTACTCACCTCTGCCCTTGCAGTCACTCTGTCCAAGGTAACATCAATACCCACAAGCAGCTATGGCTCACCTTCAGTCTTGCTGCTACATGGTAGTTCCCTCTCTGAAGTAACCACCACACCAGTCCTGGCTTCACGTTTGCGGTCTGTCTGAGTCTTCTCCAGGCTACCAGACCCACATGCTTGTCTCCAAGCCTGACTGCATGTCACTGCATTCACACAATGTACTACAGTATCAAAATCATTCCCTATCAGCACATCTGCAGGGATATCCTCAAACACACCTACTTGCTTGCTTCCTTTTCCACCCTCCCAGTCAAGGTGAACCCTAACCAAAGGTATTTGGAATGGGGTCCCTCCTAAAGCTCTGTCTGAAACAGACTGCCCAAGTAAGTATTGCTCCTGTTTAACCATTGCAGGCTTCACAATGGCTAGGTCAGAGGCTGTGTCTCTCTTAGCAGTAGCCTGTTTCTCCTTTACTAAGATAGGATATAACCTCTTTTGGTAGTTTGGTGCCCTTGTTGTCTCCAGACAACTTACTGCTGAAATTCTGTCATTCACACTTACTGGCTCTCCCACCTTTTGTTCCCCACCTTGCCTCCATGGACATCTATATGGTACATGGCTCCACTGGTTTCATTTAAAACATTTAACCCTTGGTCCTGAACATGTACCTGGACTAGTGGCTTCCTCTACTACTGGCAGACTTTGCTGGGGCAGTTTAGGCTGCCCACCGTGGGTTCCCTTAGACCTATGAGAAGCACTGGGCATCCCTTTCCTGTGCAGTGATGCCTTGCTTGCTAGGTATAGGTCTCCCTATTTCCCCAACTCATCTGCAGTCCTAGATTCCCTGTCTATCAACCAGATTCTTATGTCCTCAGGCAAAGTGCTAAGGGCTTATTCTCCCACCAAAAGCTCTGCCAGCCCTTCAGAAGTGGCAACCTGATACCCACTCACCCGTTTATGAAAATAAGTGCTTAGTTCAACAATATACTCAGACACACTTTCATCTGCTGTGCATCTGTGCTCATGTAACTTATTTTCTATAAGCATCAGGTGTTCACTTAAAGCACTCTAACATACTGTGTTTAACAGTATTATAATTTAAGCAATGAGTATCAGACAATTTAGAATTAGCAGTTACAGCTTTACCATGGAGTAAGGGGGTCGAGAACCCTACGCAGAGCCCTTGGTCAACATTATACTGTTTACATACCCTTTCAAACATATGAATACAGCTGTCAAAATTATCACCCTCTGTAAATTGTGGAAGAAATTTACTGACCTTTGTTGCTTCTGGGATTCGGTTACTCCCTTCCCCATTACCTCCATGACCCTGATGAAGAGTCAGCGTCTCCTTTTCATGTTGCCTCTGCCTCTCACTCTCTTCAAGCTTCCAGATGTCTCAGTCTATCTGCTGCTTTTAATTCATTTGTTTCTCCTGCTGCAGTCTCTCTACTGATTCTATTTCCAAATGTTTGGCCTCCAGTTGAAGTCTCTTTAACTCCAGATGGATTTTTAAGTCCTCTGTGGAAAGGCTGAACTGTCCATTTTCTGAGAGTTGTACATGTCCAATGCCAGCCTGGTTGTCCTCCTGGTTGCTGGTTTGTAATGCAGCTGTGACTAAGGCTGCAGTCATTTCTGCTTTAGTCAGGTTGGCATGCCTCAGTCCTTTGGCTTGGCACATCTCAGCCAACTAGCTACTTGTCAGTTTTCCATACTCCTTTGCTGACATCCTTGCCTGCTCTCACTGACTAACTAAGCTAACAAAAATAAATAAATAAAACTATTCTGATATGAAACTCTGAGTGTTCACTGTGTGTGGCTGATTTAGAGTACAAACACCTTCTTTAGTGACCACTGTTTCCAGGCTGCAGGAATTCAATATCCACACCACTGAATCCCAATATGTGGATATCCTGCCATTGCCAACCAATATAATGTGGTGCATCACCTCTGGCCCAGTAATCAAGGAGCCTCAATCCTCACCACTAGCACCAGTGGGGGATGTACATTGGGGGGATGACAAGTAGACACACAGTATTTCCAGATGCAGCTCTTTGCATCAAATGCAATTTCCCTTAAGAGCACACAGAGACCGCAGTCAGTCCGGGACTGGTTTCTCCCTCCTTCTCCAGATCCGCAATAAGACTCCTCAATGGCACAGCTACAGAGTAGAGATCTCAGCCGAGTGGCCAAGCTAAAGCTTCCAGCACCCTCTCTGTTCAACCAGTGCTTCATGTCCCTGCACAAGTAGCTGACACACACACACAGAATCCTTGAGATTTGATTTATATACAAACACACACACACCTGGGAAAGGTTGGCATATGTTTACTAGCTATGCCCCCTTCTGCCCAGACTCTAAGGTAGTTATCACTGCCACCAGCCATGTCCTTATCAGCTACTTTAATGCCCTTAACAAAGGGTGTCCAATCTTACTGTGTGATGTTGCTATTAATCCAAATGGTAGTTTGACCAAGAGCAAGGCTATTAGGAGTGGCCCATAGTGTCATCAAATAAATATGCAAGTACTCACAGAACTTAAATATGTCTCACAAATACCAGCCACAATTAAAGGTTTAAATATATTTAATAATAAATATTAAAAGAACAAGAAAATAGTATATAATTACATTTATATCGGAGTTTAAAATCACAGGAAATATTTAAAACAACATTGCAGGACAGTCTCAAATGAATAAAGAAAAACATCTAAATTAAACATAGCTATATTCCTCATTATATCTGAAAGAATTATACTGTTTCCTAGACTAACTTACAGAGCAAGCAGGCAGATGTGGTGAGTGGATGTCCTTGTCAGGTCAAAGACAAATAAAAATGCTCTCTCTCTCTCTCTCTCTCTCTCTCTCTCTCTCTCTCTCTCTCTCTGTCAGACACTTTCCAAATTAATATCTCAAATATTACTACTGGGGTACTGGCATAATGACATAATTTCTTGTCATCTGACTTCACTTCTCAGTCTCAAAACAATCATTGATGCCAGCTGGTAGCACTTAGCATCTACCTGTAAAAATACATAAACAAGGGCTTCTCTTAGATCTAAGGCAGATCCTGGAAGTCATAAAACAACAAACACTTTCATACCTTAAAGGGACAATCCCAGGGATTTTTTGTTTTGATTCAGCCTTTGCTTACATTTCAGGTTTGCCTTTCTGAGCATGCTCACCTTCAGCTGAGGGAGGTGGGGGAAGAGTGCCTGCAGAAAGTTTCAAAGGTGTCAGCTAAATTTCATCTCAAATTTCAGTTATACTAACAACACCTCTCCCTCTGAGCCATTCATTTTACACATTGAGAAAAGTAGCCTTTCAGGCATTTTACGACTTGACTGCTACTGCTACTCTACAAAGCACATCAGTAATGCAAGGCTTTTAAAACATTAGTAAACATTTTTTTTTTTGTTTCTTTCATTTCATATTTTATTATGTGGTAACTGTGAATCCTGGCCAACTACAACAATTTTATGATATGGCTTCTACCTATAGAAAGCATCTGAGTGAGGCAAACCATAGTGGAAACCATACTTTTCTTTCTTTCATTTCATGTTTTACTGTATTCTGATTTTTGAATACTAGCCTGGTGTAGTAACTTTCTGACCTGCTACTAATTCCATAGAAAGCAAGTGTGTGACAGAAGGTTGGAGCATTGGTAGACACACTCTACTGTTCCTTTCATTTTCAAGTTTATGCGCAGATTTCTGAATAGTACTAGACCAATGCACTATTTTTGTGAGCAGGCTGCTTGTACATCTGTAGAAGCATGACTGATGCAAACTTTAAAAATGAGTATACCCTCATCTTTTCCTTTCACTTCATATTTTATTTTTTGCTTATTTCTAGCTACTAGCCAAAAGCACATCCTAGTGTATATGCTATACCTTAGTGAGTTATTACATTATATTATGTTTTCAACACTTCTATCTCTTGTAGCATTATATCTGGATGAATCTGTTTCTAGTTCCACTGTTATTATATATAAACAAATAACTGAAATGATACTGTACAGCTTTTGGGATCATTCTAACAGTTTGCAGTTCCTAACGAGTGTCTTGATTCCTGGTCTGACAATGATTAATCCTACATGGTAACATTTAAACTGTTTCCATTCCAACTTAATCACATGACAGCATACCTCTCAACCTCTTAACAAAAATATCTGGACAAAGCCTAAAACTTATAAGTAACAAATGCCCAAAAATAGAGACAGATTTTAAATACTGCTCTTATAAACTTAGAAAGTTGCTAGAATAACAGGACTTCTTAGTGTGCATTTTCTGAAGGATATGAAGTCTGAAACTTAAATGTCTGTCATCATTTAGTAAATTCACTCCTCAGTGATTTCCCAGAAAATCAAACTTTTATGAGGAACAGACCGAAAATATGAGGCAAAAATCTGGACATTCAGGTAAAATCTGGACAGTTCATAGGTTCATAGGTAGGTACTAGGCTATCAGCCCTGGGGCCTATACAAGCCCAGCCAAAAAGGTACCCTGGCTTTTGCCACCCAAGAAAATTATTTTCCTGTGCTACTGTCGAGCAGAACCACAGAGGTGATCCCTGAGGTGAATTTCCTATTTCCCATCCAATCATCAAGATTTTTCTTGAACAGTGCTAATGAGGAGCTTTGTTTGATATAGATAGGTAGTTTATTCCAGAGTATGGGAAGTCTCTGGGACAGGAATCTATCCCTCCGGCATGTTCTGTTTATTGTGGTGACAAGGTTTAGGTCCCTAGAGCATGTAGCTCAAAAGGATTGGGATTTCTTTAAGTGGAGCATGTCCAACAGCTCTGGGTTTGACATAGCTTTGTATGTTAGGCAGAGATCACCTCTGAGTAGGCGATATGCGACGGAGTAAAGCTGGAGTTTTTTGAGACGGTCTGCGTAGGGCATCTGTTTGAGGCTGGTAATCCTCTTTGTGAGGTATTTCTGCGGCCTTTCCAGTTGTTGTAGATGTCTTGTGAGGTACATACCAAAAGGGGCGTTGTACTCTATAATGGGTCTAATGAGTGATGAGTAGAGGGGAACAATGACCTCTTTTTTTCTGGATGAGAAACCTTTTGTGATGAGATGTGCCATGTAGAAGGATTTCCTGACTACTATGGCGATGTGATTATCAAAGGAGAGACTACTGTCCACCTGTGTCCCAAGGTCTCTTATCACACTTTCGGTGTTAAGTATACTACCGCCTATGTTGTAGTTCATGGGTACAGAGCTTTTACCAAAGGGGATGACAATGCACTTTTTGGCATTGAGCTTGAGGCCATGGCTTTGACACCAGGCATCTGTCTCCGTGAGGCCCTTTTGTAGGATGTCCACATTGTTAGGAGTTTCAATTATGGCTCCTAGTTTGCAGTCATCTGTGAACTTCATTAGCCAAAGACCTCCTGTGTTAGCCTGTACTTCAGGGAAGTCGATACCAAACAGGAGAGGACCCAGGACTGAACCCTGTGGTACTCCACTTGTCACTGGTCTGCAGTCGGATTTGGAGTCTGCTACTTTCACAGTGTGGGTTCTGTCAGTGAGCCAGTTGGCAGCCCATCTTGTGACATAGGGATTTATACCTAGTTTAGTGAGTTTATATATAATTCCAGAGTGGGGGATGGTGTCAAAAGCCTTGGCAAGATCTAGATAGGCTGTGTGAACCACCTTACCCTTGTCTATGACTTTGATGACTGCTTCAAAGAAGTCTATCAGGTTTAGGAGACATGATCCTTTTATAAACCCAAACTGGGTGGGATCCAGAGTTTGGAAATTACCAATGTCTTTGTTTATAAGTTCCATGATGATACGTTCCATGGCCTTGCAGACCAGGCTCGTCAGGCTAATGGGGCGGTAGTTCCCAGGGTCCGTGGTGGCTCCCCCCTTGTGGAGTGGGATAACCATTGCTGTGCGCCATTCAGCAGGCACAAAACCTGAGGTGAGGCTATGATTGAACATGGTACTTAGGTGGGGTGCCAGTTCATTCTATAGTTCATGTAGAACTCAGCCTGGGATGTTGTCTGGTCCCATGGATGCTGTGTTCTTGACTTTGGAGAGTGTGTTTTTTACCTGTGCAGCCGTGATTGTAGGAACTTTGCATTCTTCCTGTATAGAGATGGGCTCTTTAGGGGGTGAGAGGGGGGTAAAGTTAGCACTGAACCTATCTGCCAGGATGTTGGCAATATCAGTTGGGTCTGTATATTTAGTGCCATTGTGCTGTAACTCAGAGCAAGTCTGAGTGTTGCCATTGAGATTCTTGACATAGCTATAGAATGCTTTGTGGTTGTCTTTAGAATCAATGGCGATTTTGTTTTCATAACTAGCTTTGGAGGATTTTATCAGGGATCGCACTGAGGCTGACCAGGGAGATCCTCCACTCATGGGATTTTACTCTCTTTTGCAAGAGTTTCTTCCTTCTGTTGTACAGTTTGTTTATGGCAGGGGACCACCAGATTGGCTTCCTTTTTTTGGAGGATAGCGTCTTGGTTCTGTTTGGGATAGCACGATCCATGCACTCATGTAAGTGCTTATAAAGTGCAATTGTGTAGGATTCAGTAGCCGTAACTGTATTGTCCATCTGCATGGGTGTCATGAAGTTCACCACTTCTGTCTTAAGAAGCATGAAGTTGGCTTTGGAGAAATTTTTTACAATGGTTTCCTTAATGGGGGGTGGAGGCAAGATGTGGATATCTAGGGTAATTAGCTTATGGTCGGATCGGACCAATAAGGCATTGACTTCAGGTGTGGAACACCGGTCACTCATATTAGTAATGACTAGATCTAGGATATTGTTGCCCCTGGAGGGGGGTGTGGATAAGTTGATCCACGGCATTGGAGTTTATGAATTCCAGAAAGTGTTGAGTGAAGGAGTTGGTACATGAGTAGTTTTCCCAGTTAATGGTGGGGTAGTTGAAATCGCCCATTATTAGGGTGTTTGGTTGAGCCATAATATTTTCCAGTACATCAAGAAAAGAGGAGTGGGAATCCTGGGGCATGGTGGGGGATCTGTAGCAAGCTACAATTTGGATTGCAGTTTTGCCTAGAGTTAGTTGCACTTGGATAACCTCAGCTGCATTATGCTGAGCAACTAGCCTGGAGGTGTGGATATCCTTAATGAATATGGATACACCTCCGCCTTTGGTGTTCCGGTCCAGGTAACATGGCCGAAAAGTGTGGTATGAGTTATAGACTGGTAGTGCAGGGGTGCTCTCTGGAGCCTTGAACCAGGTCTCAGTCACTGCACAGATATCGATGTTCTCCATTTTAAGGAGTGCCTCGAGTGAGTGCATTTTGAGATTTAGACTTCTGGCATTGAGTAGCATCATCCTCAGTTTTTTCTTGCCTGTTCCTGTTACGGTGGTGAATTTGTCATTTGAACCTTGCCTAAAAAAGGCACTATAGGGGCGGCAAGAACCTTAGCCAGTATCCGGAATCCCAGGGGTGACAGGTGCAGGCCATCTCTAGCAATGCATCGTGGTCTGTCGACCATGTCATCCCAGGCAGACAGATACTGGATCCCTTTAGAATGGCACCAGAAGCTTAGCCAATTGTTGAAGTCAATCATTTTGTCCTTGTACTGCGGCATCATTCTGGATGTTGGCAGAATGCTACTCAGGGTAGGGTCATACCTGCCTGGGCTACAAGATCAGAGAGCTCTTCCATGTCTCTTTTCATGTAGTCCAGGGAGGTACATCTCAGGTTGTTCACACCAACATTGACAATGACAGAGTCATATTTGTACTTGTTCTGGAGTGACCTGAGTGTGTGGGTAATGTGGCGGATCCTGGCACCCAACAGGCAGCTGACATAGCCTTCTCCTTGTTTAGCCTGGTGAGTGGGACATCAGTGTGCCTGACTATAGAGTCGCCTATGACTAGTGTGTTAGGTACATTGTTTTGCCTTATTGGTTGTGGTTGAGTGGCACACTGAGTCTGCGGGCTATGTGTCATTTGGGTTGAGTTGGGGGGGTGGAGGTTGCTTGCATTTCTGCTTTGGAGGTCTCTGTTGCTTGAGCAGATTATTATTGAGAGCCTCCAAGAATGTTTTTGTATTTCTGTGTGTGGATCTTGGTGGTGTAGATTTAGTGAGTCTATGTGATGAGTGTGGTGTGGTGGAAGTGTTTACCTTCTCCTCTTGACTGTCAAGAGAGAGCTTTACCTCCAGTTTGGCTAGATAAGTGCATCTCTCACAGGTTGTAGTGTTGGGTGGTAGGAGGAGAGGGTTGTCTGTGTACATGAGGCAATTTCTACATTGCCCCAAGATGCCCAGATTCATCAGATAGACAGGAGACAACACTGGGAGCTCACCCTTGGACATGCCTGAATAAAAAAACTGTTTTCCTCTAGATAAGTGAGGAAAGCGAGTACAAGAGCTCTAAGTTTAAGCACTGAAGATATGGAAAGCATGTAATTTAGACCTGGAAATTTTGTAGAGTCTAAAACTATTTGCCAAAACAGTTCTTTATACTTTAGTTTGGCTTCCCACATACCACCCCTTATTTCCTTAGGGACAATTTCCAAAACAAAAAAAGAAAATGAAGCTTGAGAACATTTCAAGGTATGTCTGTACAATGCATTTTTATTATATTGTCTTCTAATTTCATATAAATGTTCATAAATTCGATTCTTCAATTTTCTTTCAGTTTTCCCCACATAAAAAGAGCTACAATAGTTGCATGTAGCAATATACACCACCCCTTGGGTATTACAGTTGGAGAAACTGTCACTAACTATGTTTCTGTCCCTTGCTGGGATGAAAATATGTTTGATTAACTGCATAAGAACATTGCTTAGAGCAGCTAAACTATGAAGTTACTTATTTATGCCACAAGGTGGCAATATTGCACAATAAAATACAGTTATACTAATGTAGAGTTTCTTTTCATACATTTGTAAGAGACCTCAATTGTATATATATTTTTATTCACTAAATTATTTCAAAGTCAGAAACTACAATGGTTTTAGCTGGATTATTTTGTTTTAAGTGTAATGAATAATTTGACTGTTTTAGCTCAACAAATGATTTTATTTTATTTCATTCCATTTCAAAATTGTATGGTTGTTTTTATTGGACAATTGATTCATTTAATTTATTTAATTGATTGATGATGTATAAAAGGCACCTTATTTGGATTTATTTTAGAATCCAGGGAAGTAAATATTGTGGAAAGAAATAGCCTGGGAATTGTTATGGCTAGGCTTGTATAGGCCTAGGGCTGATAGCCTACTACCAACCTATGAACCTACAGGACAAAGGAGTCTATACGCATCCAGAAGGAAAAAATGCAGAACAAACAAGAGGGGGTTGGAGGGAGGGAGAAAATACCGCCACAATGAAGAGTATGACATCTACTGTTATGGTAAAATTTTTACACAACTGTACTATGACATTCTATATTACTTGCAGTGATGGTGCAGAAGGGAGAGTAAAAAAGCTGAAACACAGAATGGGAGGTGGAAGGCTGAGAAGAGCCCTCAAAAAACCCACATAAAATGAGTTCAGCAAAACCTGCTCTGGCCCTAGAAACTATATCCAACTTATAATGTTTAGTAAAGGTATGCACTGAAGACCAAGTAGCAACTTCAAGGATGGAATGATGTCTTACCCCTTCAAGAAGGCACCAGAAGAGGCAACAGCCCTAGTGGAATGAGCTCTAACAAAAGCAGACAGAGATTTGCCATGAAAAGAATAAGAAAAATAACTGGCGTATAACACCATAAATAGATATCCTGGTGGAGATGGTTTGTTTGGAAACAGCCAAACCCAAAGACCTGGAATGAAAAGAAACAAAAAGCTGATCAGACTTATGAGTAGTCCTAGTCTTATACAAATAGTACCAGAGCTGTGTGTGCAAATCCAAGGTGTGCAGGAGCTTCTCACTACCAGACTGAGGACAAGGGAAAAAGGAAGGTAGCTGTACTGACTGATTTAAGGACAACTCATTGACTACATTGGGCATAAAAGAAGGTTTAGTACAAAGGGACTCCCTGTTCCTGTGAAAAAACAAAAAAGGAGGAATGGCCATAAGGGCCTGGAGTGGAGAAGCCTTTTGAGCAGCAGTAAGAGCCAGAAACAAAACAGTCTTCCAAGTACAATGTTGTAAAGAAGCAGAATCTTCAGGCTCAAAGTGAGTCTGAGTCAATTTTTCCAAAACAAAATTAAGGTCCCAAGGAGGAGAAGAAATATACTTTATTGGAGGCCTAATGTGCAGGACGCCGTTAAGAAACTGTTTGATCTCAAAATGAGAGGTCAAAGGAGGATTAAAGGGCAGATAAGCAGAAATGGCTGAGAAATGGGCCTTCACGGAAGTCTAGGCCAAGTATGACTGGAGCAACTTATACAAATGAGCGGAACCCCACTGAAAGGGACCCTGGTGACGACCATAGCACTAGACTGAAAATCTCTTCCATTTGCACATATAAGATTTTCTGGTTGAGTGTTTCCTTGCCTCCTGTAAAACACTGAACACATCCTCAGAAAAGGTGTGCCTGAAAGGGATCAAAACCCTATTACCTACAATGTCAGTTGCAGAGTGGACAAGTATGGATGGATGACAGACCTCTTGTCCTGTGAGAAGATCCAACCAGTGAGGTAACTTTTGATGGTTACCCATGAATAGATGCATTATTTATGACAGAGTAGTCCACAATGAATTTTTAAAGTATGGCAACTCATTATAGTCCCAAAAAGCTATGTTACCAATTACTTCTTTCTTCCATATCAAATCTTCAACATTTGCAATCTACCTGAGGAAACATTCTTCAAGTCTGCTTGGGGTATTAAAATACCTATGCAGACACTTCCAAGCAAAAATCCTAAATCTTCTAGATTTTGTTGTATATTTGGGAACCTTACATATATCCTCTCCCTGTTTCTTTGTGAACTTTCCAACCTCCTTCGATTTTTATAGTTATTATGCAATACTTTATATGCCCTACTAATTATCCCCACACACCCCTGGCTAATTATAAATACTAACTCTGAGATTACACAATCCCCATGGAAAAGGAAATATTTCCCTACTCATGGATTGTCAGTCTCGCACACCTGTCAAATACCTGTCTGCTGACCAAATGGTGTCGCTTGTCTGCATGTTGCAGCACTTGCCATTCACTCCAGAGCTTGTCACCCATATAAATCAATGTCCTTGGCATACATACACACATACCTATATAATATATGTAATGCGTACACACAAACACAGATATATATATATATATATATATATATATATATATATATATATACATATATATATATATATATATATATATATATATATATATATATATATGTGTGTGTGTGTGTGTGTGTGTGTGTGTGTGTGTGTGTGTATGTATACACACACACACACACACACACACACACACACACACACACACACACACACACACACACACACAGATAAACCAAAACAATTAAGTCCAGCACTAACAAATAAAATGAAAACTTATTTATTCACAAAAAGTTAAAATGGTCAGAAGAGAAAAATCCATCAGCAAACTGCAGTGTCTCCACTTATGGAGCATATTCAGTGCATGATAAAGATAAAACATCAAAAAATAAGCATTTAAATAGTAAATTCACACACACACAGTGCAACTCAAATTGATTAAATATTTAGAGATATGATTGTCTATTAAAAAAACAGGCAAAAGACACATCCAACTGTGAAATACACACTATCAATGTTAATGCTAAAATATTGCTGTTTTTAATACTATTAACCATTCATGCTAACAATTTAATAAAGAACTAGATAAATTTTTCCCAAAAATAAGTAAATAAATGAGTAAAAATATATATATATAAAATAATAAAGCCATCTGTAAACATATTATATAAATTCATCAAGTCCTGGGCTATACGTAGCTCCTTATCTAGGAAGCCAGCTTGCTTCTTTTTTTATCAAGTATTATTTGCCAGCAAGATTCATCAACATTTTTAGTATTAACCCAATCTATTCCAAAATTGGCTCAAGTACTGGTGTCATTCTAAGGGGATCCAATATCTGTCTGCCTGGGATGATATGTTGGACAAGCCACGCTGCTTCGCAAGGGATGGCTTACACCTGTCACCACTGGGCTTCCGGATATTGGCTAAGGCTCTTGCCACCCCCATAGTGCCTTTTTTAGGCAAGGCTCAAAAGACAAACCCACCTCCTTAGAAAACAAAAATGGAAAAAAACTAAGGGTAATGCTGCTCAACGCCAGAAGTCTAAATCTCAAGATGCAGGCACTTGATGCACTCCTCAGCATGGAGAACATCGACGTCTGTGCAGTAACTGAAACCCGGTTCAAGGCTCCTGAGAGCACCCTAGCACTACCAGGCTATACCTCGTATCATGCTTTTCGGCCCCAAAACCTGGGCGAACCACAAAGGAGGGGAGTGTCCATATTCATAAAGGACACCCACACCTCCAGGTTAGTAGCAACACATGAAGCATCAGAGACCATACAGGTGCAACTAACCATAGGCAAAACTGCTATACAACTGGTAGCATGTTACAGACCACCCTCCCAATCTAAAGAACCCCACTCAGCCTTCCTGAAGACATTGGAGGATATGAATGTATCACAAAATACCATCATACTGGGAGACTTCAACTACCCAAACATAGATTGGGTACATTATTCTAGCCCTAATACCCTAGCCCAAAGGTTCCTGGAATTCATAAATTCAAATGCACTGGAACAACTAGTCACCTCTCCCACTAGGGAGATAATATACTAGACCTGATCATCACAAACATGGGGACAAAATGCTCCACACGAAGTATACCCCTCACTAGTGAGATCTGACCACAAACTAATCACCCTGGATATACATATCCCACCTCCACCCCCAGCACAAAAGACCACAGTGAAAAACTTCTCAAAAGCAGACTTCACTCTTCTTAAGACTGAGATGGTATCCTTTAAGCCCACTGTGCCAGTGGATACCACATCCCACAATGCCGAATCCTTCACAAATGCTTTCTATGGACATCTCCAAGAATGCATGGATCATGCAATCCCAAACAAATCCAAGTCCCTCTCCACCAAATGTAAGCATCCTGTCTGGTGGACCTCAGCCATAAACAAATTGTATAACAAAAGAAGGAAGCTACTGCACGTCAGAGCGAAATCCCATGAAGGGAAGACATCTCTGATCAACATTAGCAGAAAACTACGTTCTCTCATAAAAACATCCAAGGCAAACTTTGAGAGAAAAATCGCTGAGGACACTAAAGATAACCACAAAGCCTTCTTCAGCTATGTTAGAAACCTGGGCGGAAACCCTCAGATATGCTCAGAGTTGGTTCACAACAACAAAAAATACACTGAACCCACAGATATTCCTAACATTCTGGCTGACAGGTTCAGTGCAAATTTCTCGCCTCCTTCACCCCCAAAAGAAGAAATACTTATCCCAGCTGAA